>NW_024737026.1:0-5000 GCF_018991925.1 Homarus americanus
TATTATTATTATTATTATTATTGTTATTATTATTATTATTATTATTATTATTATTATTATTATTATTATTATTGTTATTATTATTATTATTATTATTATTGTTGTTATTATTATTATTATTATTATTATTATTATTATTATTATTATTGTTAGTTATTATTATTATTTATTTATTTTTACCACAATTGCCACACCTGTTTCCGTTCGTGATAGTTTTAAAGTTATTATCAATTTCTATCTCGTGTTTTGGTGAATGTTTAATAGCGTTAATAATAGGAGGAAATAATGAAATGTTTTGTGTTTATTACTTTAAACATTAGAGCCAAATGATGTTAGTTTTAGTTTTATTATTGGTGAGGGAAATTGATCTCTCTCTCTCTCTCTCTCTCTCTCTCTCTCTCTCTCTCCTCCACCAGTTCACACACACTAATTACAGGTAAAGAGATGGTTTGGCTCACCTGTAGATTAGACACCTAACCTAACCTAACCCTTACTTACTATGTCTGGCAGTGAGGAGGAAGGGGAAGAGGAGGAGGAGGAAGAGGAGGAGGAAGAGGAGGAAGAGGAGGAGGAAGAGGAGGAAGACTAGGGGGAGGGAGGGAGGGAGGCAGGCGATAAGACTAGGGTCCCCTCACAGCACCAGCGTCAGTACCCCGCCAGACGTCGTCCTTTACCTCGCTCTTCCATTCCTCTGGTCACTCGCCACTACATGTTATATCGTCTACCTAATCTAACCTAACCTAACCTAATCTAACCTAACCTAACCTAACCTAACCTAACCTAATCTAACCTAACCCTAACATAACCTAACCTAATCATGAGGAAATTTTGAAGTTTTCGTGATTATTTTGAATAGAATTGAACTTTTTCGTGAATTTTTGAACAGAATTGAACTTTTTCGTGATTATTTTGAACAGAATTGAACTTTTTCGTGAATATCTGAACAAAATTGAATTTTTCGTGAACTTTGAACAGAATTGAACTTCCCAGAGATAAGAAAAATTATTAATATTTTTAAGAAACTTCTGTGTAAAATTATCAAGTAAAATGAGAACATAATGAAGAACATTTTGAACAGAATTTAAGTGAACAATCCTACGTTGTTTTAATTAATAGTTCAACGGTGTAAAGTGTACCATAAGTGTACCATATATAAACATAAGAGCCCATAAGGTACCATACACCATAAGCACCATAAGTGTACCATAAGTGTACCATAAGGTACCATAAGTGTATCATATATAACCATATGTACCATATGTACCATATAAAATTATAGTACCATATATAAATTCATAAGTGTACCATATGTACCATAAGATCCTCATATAGTACCATAAGTGTACCATAAGGTATTATAAGTGTACCATAAGTGCATCATAAGTGTACCATAAGTGTACCATATGTATCATAAGTAAAAATTAAGTGCACCATAAGTAAAACATAAGTGTATCATAAGTGTAATTACATAAATTATATAAATTTATAAGACCCATAAGTGTACCATATAAGTGCAAAATTATAAGTGCATCATTAAGTGTACCATAAGTATCATAAGTGTACCATAAGTGTATCATAAGTGTACCATAAGTACATCATAAGGTACCATACACATATGTATCATAAGTGTACCATAAGAGCCCATATATCATAAGTGTACCATATGTACCATAAGACCCCATAAGTGTACCATAAGTGTACCATAAGTGTATCATAAGTGTACCATAAGTGTATCATAAGTGTACCATAAGTGTACCATAAGTGTACCATAAGTGTACCATAAGTGTATCATAAGTGTACCATAAGTGTACCATATGCATCATAAGTGTACCATATAAAAATTCATAAGTGTACCATATGCATCATACATCATAAGTGTACCATATAAAATCTATATGCATCATAAGGCATCATAAGTGCACCATAAGTGTATCATAAGGTACCATAAGTGCACCATAAGTTTACCATATGCAAATTCCATAAGTGTACCATAAGTGACCATATGCAATCATAAGCATCATATGTACCATATGTACCATAAGTGCATCAAGTGTACCATAAGGCAAACTATATGCATCATATGTACATACATATGCACCATATAAAACCATAAGTGCACCATATGCATCATAAGGCTACCATATGTATCATATGTACCATATGTAATCATAAGTGTACCATATGTACCATAAGGTGTACCATAAGTGTAACCATAAGATCCCCAAGTGCACCATAAGTGTACCATAAGGCACCATAAGTGTAAAATTATAAGCAAATTCATAAGTGTATCATAAGTGTACCATAAGGTACCATAAGGTACCATATGTACCATAAGTGTACCATAAGTGAAATTCATAAGTGTACCATATGTATCATATGTACCATAAGTGTATCATAAGGTACCATAAGGCAAATTATGTACCATAAGTGTACCATAAGTGCAACCAAGTGCATCATAAGGCACCATATAGGCACCATATGTACCATAAGGCACCATAAGGTACCATAAGGCAACTATGCACCATAAGGTACCATAAGATCATATAGTACCATAAGTGCACCATAAGTGTAATCATATGTACCATAAGTGCACCATGGGTACCATAAGTGTACCATATGCATCATAAGGTACCATAAGTGTACCATAAGTGTACCATATGCACCATATGTACCATAAGGCACCATAAGGTACCATAAGGATCATAAGTGCACCATATGTACCATAAGTGCATCATGTACCATATGCACCATAAGGCATCATATGCACCATATAAACAAGGCACCATAAGTGTACCATAAGTGTATCATATGCACCATAAGGACCAAGTACCATATATAAAATTCATATAAAAACCATAAGTGCACCATATGCACCATAAGTGCATCATAAGGCACCATAAGTATATAAGAACCATAAGGCACCATATGTAACCATTAAGTGTACCATAAGGTAACCATAAGGCAAATTCATAAGGTACCATAAGGCACCATAAGTGTACCATAAGGCATTCATACACCATAAGGCACCATATGTACCATAAGTGTACCATAAGTGTACCATAAGGCACCATAAGGTACCATAAGTGTACCATATGTACCATAAGTGTACCATATGTACCATATGTATCATAACCATAAGTGCACCATATGTACCATAAGTGTATCAAAGGTACCATATAAAATTACCATATGTACCAAGTGGTGACAGTTTATAATTAATTTTGTTATTTGTAAGTCTGTCTGTCTGTCTGTCTGTCAGTCTGTCTGTCTATCTATCTATCGACCTGATTATTTATACCAAGCTGGGACATCTAGTTTAAGCTTTCAGTAGACGCAATTTAAGCTGCCATCAGCCACAGCTTAAGCTTTTTACTATGACTCAGATTTTACATCAAGCGTGGACATCTAGTGTTAGCTTTCAGTAGACACAATTTAAGCTGCCATTAGCCACAGCTTAAGCTTTTTACTATGCCCAGATATTATAGTAAGCTTGGACCATTATCAAGGCCATTATCATAACAAGAACACAATGGTCGTTATGTCACTCTAGCTCTCAAAAGACAGTGTGTTTGCATCTCGTTATCAAGACGTGAAGCTTAGGACACGTGAAGCTTAGGGCACGTGAAGCTTAGGGCACGTGAAGCTTAGAGCACGTGAAGCTTAGGACACGTGAAGCTTAGAGCACGTGAAACTTAGAGCACGTGAAGCTTAGAGCACGTGAAGCTTAGGCACCCCAGCTTGGTGTGTTGTTAACCTAACCTAACACTAACCTAACCTGACCTGGTTAGTGTTAGGTTAGGTTAGGTTTTTATACTTTTTGCACTGTGTGTGTGTGTGTGTGTGTGTGTATGCGTGCGTGTGTGTGTGTTTGTGTGTGTGTGTGTGTGTGTGTGTGTGTGTGTGTGTGTGTGTGTGTGTGTGTGTGTATGTATATATTTTTGGGCTCTATTAGTACTTATGGTAAAACTTATGGTACACTTATGGTAAATTTATGATACACCTTGTAAGTAATAAGAGTGCAGAGGTCTTATTGCAACTATATCTTGCGCTAGTCAGGCCGCACCTCGATTATGTGGTTCAGTTCTGGTGCCCCTATTATAGAATGGATATCAATTCACTAGAGTCGGTGCAGCGAAGAATGACGAAAGATTTGGGACTTAGAAACCTTCCATATCAGGATAGGTTAAAGAAACTTAACTTACATTCCTAGAAAGACGAAGAGTGCGGGGAGATATGATAGAAGTATTTAAGTGGGTGAAAGGAATCAATAAAGGCGATAAAGATAAAGTTCTTATAATATCCCAGCAGGATAGGACTCGGAACAACGGATTTAAGTTGGATAAGTTTAGGAGGGAGATAGGAAGGAACTGGTTCACAAATGGGGTGGTGGACGGGTGGAACAAGCTTACCAACTTTGTATTAAGTGCTGGAATGCTGGAAAGTTTCAAAAGGAGGCTAGATAGGGTGGTGGACGAGTGGAACAAGCTTAGCAACTTTGTAGTAAGTGCTGGAACGCTGGAAAGTTTCAAAAGGAGGCTAGATAGGGTGGTGGACGAGTGGAACAAGCTTAGCAACTTTGTAGTAAGTGCTGGAACGCTGGAAAGTTTCAAAAGGAGGCTAGATAGGGTGGTGGACGAGGAACAAGCTTAGCAACTTTGTAGTAAGTGCTGGAACGCTGGAAAGTTCAAAGGACGCTAGATAGGGTGGTGGACGAGTGGAACAAGCTTAGCAACTGGTAAGTGCTGGAACTCTGGAAAGTTTAAAAGGAGGCTGGATAGGGGTGGACGATGGAACAAGCTAGCAACTTTGTAGTAAGTGCTGGAACTCTGGAAAGTTGTAAAAGGACGCTAGATAGGGTGGTGGACGGGTGGAACAAGCTTAGCAACTTTGTAGTAAGTGCTGGAACTCTGGAAAGTTTCAAAAGGAGGCTGGATAGGGTGGTGGACGAGTGAAAGCTTAGCAACTTTGTAGTAAGTGCTGGAACGCTGGAAAGTTTCACA
>NW_024737026.1:10000-12500 GCF_018991925.1 Homarus americanus
AGACAGTGCCAAGGACAGTACCAGTAGACAGTGACCAAAGGACAGTACCAGTGGACAGTGCCAAGGACAGTAGACAGTGGCAAAGGACAGTCACCAGTAGACAGTGCCAAAGGGACGATACCAGTAGACAGTGCCAAGGACAGTACCAATACACGAGTGCCAAAGGACAGTACCAGTAGACAGTGCAAGGACAGTACCAGTAGACAGTGGCAAAGGACAGTACCAGTAGACAGTGCCAAAGGACAGTACCAGTAGACAGTGCCAAAGGACAGTACCAGTAGACAGTGCCAAAGGACAGTACCAGTGAACAGTGCCAAGGACAGTACCAGTAGACAGTGCAAGGACAGTACCAGTAGACAGTGCCAAAGGACAGTACCAGTGACAATACAAAGGAC
Organism: Homarus americanus; assembly: GCF_018991925.1. NCBI lineage: Eukaryota > Metazoa > Arthropoda > Malacostraca > Decapoda > Nephropidae > Homarus > Homarus americanus. Next base: position 10,396 of record NW_024737026.1, read on the forward strand.
AGTACCAGTAGACAGTGCCAAAGGACAGTACCAGTAGACAGTGCCAAGGACAGTACCAGTAGACAGTTATGAGACAGTACCAGTAGACAGTGCCAAGGACAGTACCAGTAGACAGTGGACAGTACCAGTAGACAGTGCCAAGGACAGTACCAGTAGACAGTGCCAAAGGACAGTACCAGTAGACAGTGCCAAAGGACAGTACCAGTAGACAGCCAAGGACAGTACCAGTAGACAGTGCCAAAGGACAGTACCAGTAGACAGTGCCAAAGGACAGTACCAGTAGACAGTTACAAAGGACAGTACCAGTGCAATAAAGGACAGTACCAGTAGACAGTGCAAGGACAGTACCAGTAGACAGTGCCAAGGACAGTACCAGTAGACAGTGCCAAGGACAGTACCAGTAGACAGTGCCAAGGACAGTACCAGTAGACAGTGCAGAGACAGTACCAGTAGATGCCAAAGGACAGTACCAGTAGACAGTGCCAAGGACAGTCAACAGCAAGGACAGTAACAGTGCAAAGGACAGTACCAGTAGACAGTGCCAAGGACAGTACCAATGAGCAAGCAAAGGACAGTACCAGTAGACAGTGCAAAGGACAACGTAGACAGTGCCAAGGACAGTACCAGTAGACAGTGCAAAGGACAGTACCAGTACAGTGCCAAAGGACAGTACCAGTAGACAGTGCCAAGGACAGTACCAGTAGACAGTGCCAAGGACAGTACCAGTAGACAGTGCCAAGGACAGTACCAGTAGACAGTGCCAAGGACAGTACCAGTAGACAGTGCCAAAGGACAGTACCAGTAGACAGTGCCAAAGGACAGTACCAGTAGACAGTGCCAAGGACAGTACCAGTAGACAGTGCCAAAGGACAGTACCAGTCAGACAGTGCCAAGGACAGTACCAGTAGACAGTGCCAGAGGACAGTACCAGTGACAGTGCCAAGGACAGTACCAGTAGACAGTGCCAAGGACAGTACCAGTAGACAGTGCCAAGGACAGTACCAGTAGACAGTGCCAAAGGACAGTACCAGTACAGTGCTAAAGGACAGTACCAGTAGACAGTGCAAAGGACAATACCAGTAGACAGAGCAAAGGACAGTACTAGACAGTGCCAAAGGACAGTACCAGTAGACAAAGCAAAGGACAGTACTAGTAGCAAAGAGCAAAGGACAGTACCAGTAGACAGTGCTAAAGGACAGTACTAGTAGACAGTGCTAAAGGACATACCAGTAGACAGTGCCAAAGGACAGTACCAGTAGACAGTGCAAAGGACAGTACCAGTAGACAGTGCTAAAGGACAGTACCAGTACACAGTGCCAAAGGACAGTACCAGTAGACAGTGCCAAAGGACAGTACCAGTAGACAGTGCCAGGACAGTACCAGTAGACAGTGCCAAAGGACAGTACCAGTAGACAGTGCCAAAGGACAGTACCAGTAGACAGTGCCAAAGGACAGTACCAGTAGACAGTGCCAAGGACAGTACCAGTAGACAGTGCCAAAGGACAGGTACTATAGACAGTGCCAAAGGACAGTACTAGTAGACATGCAAAGGACAGTACCAGTAGACAGTGCAAAGGACAGTACCAGTAGACAGTGCCAAAGGACAGTACCAGTAGACATGCCAAAGGACAGTACCAGTAGACAGTGCCAAAGGACAGTACCAGTAGACAGAGCAAAGGACAGTACCAGTAGACAGTGCCAAAGGACAGTACCAGTAGACAGTGCCAAAGGACAGCACAGTAGACAGTGCCCAAGGACAGTACCAGTAGACAGTGCCAAAGGACAGTACCAGTAGACAGTGCCAGAGGACAGTACCAGTAGACAGTGCCAAAGGACAGTACCAGTAGACAGTGCCAAAGGACAGTACCAGTAGACAGTGCTAAAGGACAGTACCAGTAGACAGTGCCAGGACAGTACCAGTAGACAGTGCCAAAGGACAGTACCAGTAGACAGTGCAAAGGACAGTACCAGTAGACAGTGCCAAAGGACATACCAGTAGACAGTGCAAAGGACAGTACAGTAGACAGTGCAAAGGACAGTACTAGACAGTGCAAAGGACAGTACCAGTAGACAGTGCAAAGGACAGTACCAGTAGACAGTGCAAA
>NW_024737026.1:17500-30000 GCF_018991925.1 Homarus americanus
AAGAACGTTTATTTTGTATTCTACAGTTTTGGTTAAATACAGAACTGTTTAAGACTTGTTATGTGATATTTGCTACAGTGTATTTTGTATTCTGTAGTGATCTTGATACAGCCACACAATAACTACAAGAACGTTTATTTTGTATTCTACAGTTTTGGGTTGAATACAGAACTGTTTTAAGACTGTAATGTTATGTAATATTTGCTACAGTGTATTTTTTTGTATATTCTGAAGTGATCGTCATACACCTAATCGTTCTCATAACTACTACACTGTATATATTTTGTAGTTTTTATACTTTCCTCGTTACAGACCTAAACGTTATAAGACCTGGTACATAAACTACAGCCAGATGATACAGTATCCAATATTTTGTAGCCTACAGCTCTCTTGTCGCCACTTATCGTTCGGGTCTCTTTAGGCAACACAAGAGACGATTTTCTGTAACATTGTTTTGTAACCAGAAATATTTCCACTCAGGTATAAACGTTTCTTCACTGTATTTTAGACGTTTTTAGTGGATATAGAAACGTTAATGGTCAACCTAACCTGACCTGACCTAACCTAACCTAACCAGAAATATTTCCACTCAGGTATAAACGTTTCATCACTGTATTTTAGACGTTTTTAGTGGATATAGAAACGTTAATGGTCAACCTAACCTGACCTAACCTAACCTAACCTAACCTAACCTAACCTAACCTAACCCTAACCTAACCTAACCTAACCCTAACAGTAATATTTCCACTCAGGTATAAACGTTTCTACACTGTATTGTAGACGTTTTTAGTGGATATAGAAACGTTAATGGTCAACCTAACCTGACCTGACCTAACCTGATGACCTGACATGACCTGACCTGACCTAACCGGATGACCTTACCTGACCTGACCTAACCGGATGACTTACATGACCTGACCTGACCTAACCGGATGACCTTTGATCTGACCTAACCGGATGACTTTACGCACCTGACCTGACCTAACAACCCAGCAAACCTAAGCTAATCTAACCTCCTAATCTACCTAACCTAACCTGACCTACCAACTAACCTCCCCACAGTGCCACCACCCCACAGTGCCGCTTCCCCACAGTGCCACCTACCCCACAGTGCCACTTCCCCACTACCTCCCCACAGTGCCCTTCCCCACAGTGCCACTTCCCCCAGTGCCACCTACCCCACAGTGCCACTTCCCCCACAGTGCCACTTCCCTCTGCTACAAAATAACTACAATTCCGCATTACTTTGTCCATCTCCCCGGGTCATTTACATACAGTCATGAGGCAACAGACGGATATAACACACTAAATTATGTGTGTGTGTGTGTGTGTGTGTGCGTGTGTGTGGTGTGTGTGTGTGTGTGTGTGTGTGTGTGTGTGTGTGTGTGTGTGAAAGCATTCGTTGGTACAAGGATAGGTTAGGTTAGATGAGGCTAGACAACCCAACCCAACCTAACATTAACCTCAACCTAACTCAACCAAATCTGAACCAACCCAAATCCAAATCATACCCAATCAAATCACCAAATCCAACCTAACCCAACAATCCAACCAAAATCCACTAACACAAAATCACCAAAATCCAACCTAACCCAACCAATATCAGCAAAATCCAACCTAACCCAGCAAAATCCATAATCTAACCACCAATATCAAACCTAACCTACCAATATCAACTAACCCACCAATAACCTAACCTAACCTATCGGCTAAGCCCGAGTTTCATCATCATCCTTTACGAGAAATTAAATCAAGTTGTGTTAAAAAAGGATCTGAACTCATTCATTTTATCATTTAGAACCGAAGTGCTGAGAGTGTGGGGCACTGTGGGGGTGGGTGGCACTGTGGGGGTGGGTGGCACTGTGGGGTGGTGGCACTGTGGGGTGGGTTGCACTGTGGGGTGGTGGCACTGTGGGGTGGGTGGTACTGTAAGTGGGGTGGCACTGTTGGGGGTGGTGTGGGTTGCACTGTGGTGGTGGCACTGTGGGGTGGGTGGTACTATGGGTGGGTGGCACTGTGGGTGGGTGGCACTGGGGTGATGCCATTGTGGGGGTGGTGGCACTGTGGGGTGGGTGGCACTGTGGGGAGGTGGTACTGTGGGGGTGGCACTGTGGGGTGTGGGTGGCACTGTGGGTAGGTGGCATTGTGGGGTGTGGTGGCACTTGGGTGGGTGGCACTGTGGGGGTGGTGGCACTGTGGTGAGGTGGCTACTGTGAGGGTGGGTGGCACTGTGGGGGTGGGTGGCACTGGGGGTGGGTGACACTGTGGGGGTGGGTGGCACTGTGGGGTGGGTGGCTGTGGGGTGGGTGGCACTGTGGGGGTGGTGGCACTGTGGGTGGTGGCACTGTGGGTGGGTGGCTGTGGGGTGGGTGGCACTGTGGGGTGGATGGACGCACTGGGGTGGTGGCATTGTGGGGTGGTGGCACTGTGGAGGTGGGTGACACTGTGGGGTGGGTGGCACTGTGGGGGTGGTGGGCACTGTGGGGAGAATATGTTACAGGCATCTAGTGGCACTGGGGGAGGTGGCACTGTGGGAGGTGGCACTGTGGGGGAGGTAGCACTGTGGGGGTGGTGGCACTGTGGTGGAGGGATATGTTACAGGCATCTGGTGGCACTGTGGGGGGAGGTGGCACTGTGGGAGGTTGGCACTGTGGGGGAGGTAGCACTGTGGGGTGGTGGCACTGTGGGGGAGGGTGGCACTGTGGGGAGGTGGCACTGTGGGGTGTGGCACTGTGGGGAGGTGGCACTGTGGGGAGGAATATGTTACAGGCATCTGGTGGCACTGTGGGGAGGTGGCACTGTGGGATTGGCACTGTGGGGAGGGTAGCACTGTGGGGTGGTGGCACTGTGGTGGAGAGATATGTACAGGCATCTTGTGGCTTGGGGAGGTGGCACTGTGGAGAGTGGCACTGTGGGGATGGCACTGTGGGAGGTGGTGGCACTTGTGGTGGGGGAGGTGGCACTGTGAGGGTGGTGGCACTGTGGGGAGGTGGCACTGTGGTGGAGGAATATGTTACAGGCATCTGGTGTGCTGTGGAGGTAGCACTGTGGGGAGGTGGTGGCACTGTGGTGGGAGGTGGCACTGTGAGGGTGGTGGCACTGTGGGGTGGTGGCACTGTGGGGAGGTGGCACTGTGGTGGAGGAATATGTTACAGGCATCTGGTGGCACTGTGTGGGAGGTGGTGGCACTGTGGGAGGTGGCACTGTGGGGGGAGGTAGCACTGTGGGGGTGGTGGCACTGTGGTGGAGGAATATGTTACAGGCATCGTGGTGGCACTGTGGGAGGGGTGGTGGCACTGTGGGGGGAGGTGGCACTGTGGGGGAGGTAGCACTGTGGGGGTGGTGGCACTGTGGGGAGGAATATGTTACAGGCATCTGGTGGCACTGTGGGGAGGTGGCACTGTGGGGGAGGTGGCACTGTGGGAGGTGGCACTGTGGGGTGGTGGCACTGTGGGGAGGAATATGTTACAGGCATCTGGTGGCACTGTGGGAGGTGGTGGCGCTGGGGGAGGTAGCACTGTGGGGGAGGTAGCACTGTGGGGGGTGGCACTGTGGTGGGAATATGTTACAGGCATCTGGTGGCACTGTGGGGGGAGGTGGCACTGTGGGGAGAGTTGGCACTGTGGGAAGGTGGCACTGTGGGAGGGTGGTGGCACTGTGGGGAGGTGGACCTGTGGGGAGGTAGCACTGTGGGGGTGGTGGCACTGTGGGGGAGGGGCGTATTTTGGGCATCTGGTGGCACTGTGGGAGGTGGTGGCACTGTGGGGGGAGGTGGCACTGTGGGGGGTGGCACTGTGGGGTGTGGCACTGTGGTGGAGGGAATATGTTACAGGCATCTGGTGGCACTGGGGGGAGGTGGCACTGTGGGGAGGGTTGGCACTGTGGGAGGTAGCACTGTGGGTGGTGGCACTGTGGGGAGGTGGCACTGTGGGGAGGTAGCACTGTGGGAGGTGGTGGCACTGTGGGAGGAGGTGGCACTGTGGGGGAGGTGGCACTGTGGGGGTGGTGGCACTGTGGGGGTGGCACTGTGGGGGAGGTGTACAGGCATCTGGTGTGGCACTGTGGGGAGGTGGCACTGTGGGGGTTGGCACTGTGGGGGGGAGTGGCACTGTGGGAGGTGGGTGGCACTGTGGGGGAGGTGGCACTGTGGGGTGGCTGTGGGGTGGTGGCACTGTGGGGGGAGGTGGCACTGTGGGGAGGAATATGTTGGCATCTGGTGGCACAGGTGATCATATATTTTTATCTTAGGGAGGTGAGGTGGCTTGAGGTGGCTTGGTGAGGTTGGTGAGGTGGCTTGGTGAGGTGCCTTGGTGAGGTGTGGTGAGGTGGCTTGGTGAGGTGGCTTGGTGAGGTGGCTTGGTGAGGTGGCTTGGTGAGGTGGCTTGGTGAGGTGGCTTGGTGAGGTGGCTTGGTGAGGTGTGGTGGGTGTGTGGGGTGCTTGGTGAGGTGGCTTGGTGAGGTGGCTTAGTGAGGTGGCTTGGGATGTGGCTTAGGGGTGTTAGGGAGGTGGGATGGGGATCTGGCTTTGGTGAGAAATATGTGTGAAATATTTTGCTCTCTCCACCCTCCTCTCACTCTCTCTCTCTCTCCACCTCTCTCTCTCTCTCTCTCTCTCTCTCTCTCTCTCTCTCTCTCTCCACCTCTCTCTCTCCTCTCTCTCTCTCTCCCACCCCCCACCTCCTCTCTCTCCTCTCTCTCCCTCTCTCCTCTCTCTCTCTCTCTCTCACATCAATATATCGGCTCTGAGACAATATTACACAGCCTCCATCCGGCCATATATTTCATGATAGGCGCTGGATACACTCATGGTACCATCCGGCTGTTGAGGAAGCCTGCTGAAGCCTGGTGAAGCCTTGGTGAAGCCTGCTGGAGCTCTAAGTCTGGTGAAGCTCTGAGTCTGGCTGAAGCCTGGTGGAGCATCGTGAAGCCTGCTGGAGCCTCGTGAAGCCTGCTGAAGCCTGCTGGAGCCTGCTGAAGCCTGTGGTGCAGGTGAAGCCTGCTGGAGCTCTAAGTCTGAGTGAAGCTCTGAGTCTGGCTGAAGCCTGGTGGAGCATCGTGAAGCCTGCTGGAGCCTCGTGAAGCCTGCTGAAGCCTGCTGGAGCCTGCTGAAGCCTGGTGAAGCCTTGGTGAAGCCTGCTGGAGCTCTAAGTCTGGTGGCTCAGTCTGGCTGAAGCCTGGTGGAGCATCGTGAAGCCTGCTGGAGCCTCGTGAAGCCTGCTGAAGCCTGCTGGAGCCTGCTGAAGCCTGGTGAAGCCTTGGTGGCTCTGCTGGAGCTCTAAGTCTGGTGAAGCTCTGAGTCTGGCTGAAGCCTGGTGGAGCATCGTGAAGCCTGCTGGAGCCCCGTGAAGCCTGCTGAAGCCTGGTGGAGCCTCGTGAAGCCTGCTGAAGCCTGCTGGACTCTTAAGTCTAGTTGATACCTTGGTGGAGCCTCTGAAGCCTGCTGAAGCCTGCTGGAGCCCGTGAAGCCTGCTGAAGCCTGGTGGAGCCTCGTGAAGCCTGCTGAAGCCTGCTGGAGCTCTTAAGTCTAGTTGATACCTTGGTGGAGCCTCGTGAAGCTAGTTGAGCCTTATTAAAGCCTCCTAGTTTTTTAGTCTGTCTGTCTGTCTGTCTGTTACTCCTGGTCTGTCTGTCTGTCTGTCTGTTTACTCGTTCTGTCTGTCTGTCTGTCTGTTTACTCGTCGGTCTGTCTGTCTGTCTGTCTGTTTACTCGTCTGTCTGTCTGTCTGTCTGTTTACTCGTCTGTCTGTCTGTCTGTCTGTCTGTCTGTCTGTCTGTCTGTCTGTCTGTCTGTCTGTTTACTCGTCTGTCCTTCCTGTCTGTCTGTTTTACTCGTCGGTCTGTCTGTCCTGTCTGTCTGTTTACTCGTCGTCTGTCCTGTCTGTCTTTTTTACTCGTCTGTCTGTCTGTCTGTCTGTGTCTGTCTGTCTGTCTGTCTGTCTGTCTGTCTGTCTGTCTGTTTACTCGTCTGTCTGTCTGTCTGTCTGTGTCTGTGTCTGTTCGTCTGTATGTACTATCTGTCTGTATCTGTCTGTCTGTCTGTTTACTCGTCTGTCTGTCTGTCTGTCTGTGTCTGTCTGTCTGTATATCTATCTGTCTGTCTGTCTGTCATCTGTTTACTCGTCTGTCTGTCTGTCTGTGTCTACCGTCTGTATGTCTATCTATCTGTCTGTCTGTCTGTCTGTGTCTGTCTGTCTGTGTGTCTGTGTCTATCTGGTGTCTGTCTGTCTGTATGTCATGTAGTCGTACTCTGTAAGTCGTACTCTCAAGGGGGGTCGTACCAAAAGACCTAGTAAACGATGCTTTAACGACCCTGGTAGTTGAATCACCTCTAACAACTACAAAAAGAAATGAGCAATTCTGTATTTTTTTCTGTATTTTCTGAATTATTATTTATTTTCTATATTTTTCTGTATTTTTCTATATTTTCTGTACTTTCTATATTTTCTGTATTTTTCTATATTTTTCTGTATTTTTCTATATTTTCTATATTTTCTGTACTTTTCTATATTTTTCTGTACTTTTCTATATTTTTTCTGTATTTTCTGTATTTTTCTGTATTTTTCTATATTTTTCTGTACTTTTCTATAACTGTATTTTTCTATATTTTCTATATTTTTCTATATTTTCATATTTTCTGTATTTTTCTGTATTTTTCTATATTTTCTGTATTTTTCTATATTTTTCTGTACTTTTCTATATTTTTATATTTTTTCTATATTTTCTGTACTTTTCTATATTTTTCTATATTTTTCTATATTTTCTATATTTTCTGTATTTTTCTATATTTTTCTGTATTTTTCTATATTTTCTTATTTTCTGTATTTTTCTTTTTTCTATATTTTTCTGTACTTTTCTATATTTTTCATATTTTTCTATATTTTCTATATTTTTCTATATTTTTTCTGTATTTTTCTATATTTTTCTGTATTTTTCTATATTTTCTGTATTTTTCTGTATTTTTCTATATTTTCTGTATTTTTCTATATTTTCTGTACTTTTCTATATTTTTTCTATATTTTTCTATATTTTTCTATATATTTTTTCTGTATTTTCTATATTTTCTGTATTTTTCTATATTTTTCTGTATTTTTCTGTATTTTCTGTATTTTTTCTATATTTTTCTATATTTTTCTATATTTTTCTGTATTTTTCTATATTTTTCTGTACTTTTCTATATTTTCTATATTTTTCTATTTTTTTTCTGTATTTTTTCTATATTTTTCAATATTACTTTCTATATTTCTGTATTTTTCTGTATTTTCTGTATTTTTCTGTATTTTCTGTATTTTTTCTACTATTTTTTTTCTATATTTTTCTATATTTTTTCTATATTTTCTGTACTTTCTATATTTTTCTATATTTTTCTGTACTTTTATTTTTCTATATTTTCTGTATTTTTATATTTTTCTATATTTTTCTGTATTTTTTCTATATTTTTTCTATATTTTTTCTATATTTTTCTATATTTTTCTTATTTTTTATATTTTTCTTATTTTTCTATATTTTTCTGCATTTTCTGTATTTTATATTTTCTGTATTTTCTTATTTTTCTATATTTTTTCTATATTTTTCTATATTTTTTCTATATTTTCTATATATTTTTCTGTATTTTTCTATATTTTCTATATTTTCTGTACTTTTCTATATTTTTCTGTATATTTTTATATTTTCTATATTTTTCTGTACTTTTCTATTTTTCTATATTTTTCTATATTTTTCTGTATTTTTCTATATTTTTCTATATTTTTCTGTATTTTTCTATATTTTTTCTATATTTTTCTATATTTTTCTATTTTCTTACTTTTCTATATTTTTCTATATTTTCTATTTTCTATATTTTTGTATTTTTCTATATTTTTTCTATTTTTCTATATTTTTCTGTATTTTTTCTATATTTTTTCTGTATTTTTTCTTATTTTTCTTATTTTCTGTATTTTTCTATATTTTTCTGTATTTTTCTGAATTTTTTCTATATTTTTACTTTTTCTATTTTCTATATTTTCTATATTTTTCTTATTTTTTCTATATTTTCTATTTTATATTTTTCTATATTTTCTGTATTTTCTATATTTTTTCTATATTTTTCTATATTTTTCTATATTTTTTCTATATTTTTCTGTATTTTTCTATATTTTTTCTGTATTTTTCTATTTTCTATATTTTCTATATTTTCTATATTTTTCTATATTTTCTATATTTTCTATATTTTCTGTATATTTTTTCTATATTTTTCTATATTTTTCTATTTTCTATATTTTTCTGTATTTTCTGTATTTTTTTTTTCTATTTTCTATATTTTTCTTTATTTTCTATTTTCTATATTTTTCTGACTTTTCTATATTTTCTATATTTTTCTGTATTTACCTGTATTTTCTATATTTTTCTATATTTTTCTATATTTTCTATACTTTTCTATATTTTTCTATATTTTCTATATATTTTTCTGTATTTTCTCTTTTCTATATTTTTCTATATTTTCTGTATTTTTCTGTATTTTCTATATTTTCTGTATTTTTCTATATTTTCTGTATTTTCTGTATTTTTCTGTATTTTCTATATTTTTCTATATTTTCTGTATTTTCTATATTTTTCTTATTTTTTCTATATTTTTTCTATATTTTTTCTGTATTTTCTGTATTTTTCTATATTTTCTGTATTTTCTATATTTTCTGTACTTTTCTATATTTTTCTATATTTTCCATATTTTTTCTGTATTTTCTATATTTTTATATTTTTCTAACCTTTTCTATATTTTTCTATATTTTTTCTATATTTTCTGTATTTTTCTATATTTTTCTATATTTTTCTATATTTTTCTGTATTTTTCTGTATTTTTCTATATTTTCTGTACTTTTCTATATTTTTCTATATTTTTCTATATTTTTCTGTATTTTTCATATTTTTCTGTATTTTTCTATATTTTTCTGTATTTTCTGTATTTTTCTATATTTTTCTGTATTTTCTGTATTTTCTATATTTTTCTATATTTTTCTGTATTTTTCTATATTTTTCTATATTTTCTTATTTTTCTATTTTTTATTTTCTTATTTTTATAATTTTTCTGTATTTTTCTATATTTTCTTATATTTTTCTGTACTTTTCTATATTTTTCTATATTTTTCTATATTTTTCTATATTTTTCTATATTTTCTTTATTTTTCTGTATTTTTCTATATTTTTCTATATTTTTCTTTATATTTTTCTGTATTTTTCTGTACTTTTCTATATTTTTTCTATATTTTTCTGTATTTTCTGTATTTTTCTATATTTTTCTATATTTTTCTATATTTTTCTATATTTTTTCTATATTTTTCTGTATTTTTCTATATTTTTCTATATTTTCTGTATTTTTCTATATTTTCTATATTTTTCTATATTTTCTGTATTTTCTTGTATTTTTCTATATTTTCTGTAATTTTCTATATTTTTCTTATATTTTCTGTATTTTTTCTGTATTTTTCTATATTTTTCTGTATTTTTCTATATTTTTCTATATTTTTCTGTACTTTCTATATTTTTCTATATTTTCTGTATTTTTCTGTATTTTTCTATATTTTTTCTGTATTTTCTATATTTTTCTGTATTTTCTATATTTTTCTTATTTTTCTATATTTTTCTATATTTTTCTATATTTTTCATATTTTTCTATATTTTTCTGTATTTTTCTGTATTTTTCTATATTTTTCTGTATTTTTCTATATTTTTCTATATTTTCTTGTATTTTTCTGTATTTTCTTATTTTTCTATATTTTCTGTATTTTCTATTTTCTATATTTTTCTGTACTTTTCTATATTTTTCATATTTTTCTTATTTTTCTGTATTTTCTATATTTTTCTGTATTTTTCTATATTTTTCTATATTTTTCATATTTTTCTATATATTTTTCTATATTTTTCTGTATTTTTCTATATTTTTCTTATTTTCTATATTTTTCTATATTTTCTATTTTCTTATTTTCATATTTTTCACTTTTCTATATTTTCTATATTTTTTCTGTATTTTCTATATTTTTCTGTATTTTCTATATTTTTCTATATTTTTTATATTTTTTCTATTTTTCTTATTTTCTATATTTTTCTATATTTTCTATATTTTTCTGTATTTTCTGTATTTTTCTATATTTTTCTATATTTTTCTGTATTTTTCTATATTTTTCTATATTTTTCTATATTTTTCTGTATTTTCTATATTTTTCTATATTTTTTCTGTATTTTCTATATTTTTCTATATTTTTCTATATTTTTCTGTATTTTTCTGTATTTTCTGTATTTTTCTATATTTTTCTATATTTTCATATTTTCTGCATTTTCTATATTTTCTATATTTTTCTATATTTTTCTATATTTTTCTATATTTTCTATATTTTTCATATTTTTCTATATTTTTCTATATTTTTCTGTATTTTTCTATATTTTTCTATATTTTTCTCTGTATTTTCTATATTTTTCTATATATTTTTCTATATTTTTCTGTATTTTTCTGTATTTTTCTATATTTTTCTATATTTTTCTATATTTTTCTGTATTTTTCTGTATTTTTCTGTATTTTTCTATATTTTTCGTATTTTTCTGTATTTTTCTATATTTTTCTATATTTTTCTGTATTTTTCTATATTTTTCTATATTTTTCTGTATTTTTCTATATTTTTCTGTATTTTTCTGTATTTTTCTGTATTTTCTGTATTTGTTGTATTTCTTGCCATGTTGACTCTGAAAAGCCTTCCATCATCTGCAATAGTGTGTGTATGTATGTATGTATGTATGTATGTATGTATGTATATATATAAACACGAATATACATATACACACACATGTACGTATTTATATGTATGTATGTACGTATAAATGTCCTAAACTAATAACGAAAAACACGAAAAATGATTATATTTCCACCATTTTTTATCAAAGGTTTTTTCCCTGACTCAATTTACCTCCCAAGTTATTTCCCCGAACTATTTGTCCTTCATAGTTTATTCCCCTAACATTTTTCCCCTAAGTATATTGGCACTGTAGTATGTGGCACTGTAGTATGTGGCACTGTAGTATGTGGCACTGTAGTATGTGGCACTAGTAGTATGTGGCACTGTAGTATGTGGCACTGTAGTATGTGGCACTGTAGTATGTGCACTGTAGTATGGTACTGTAGTATGTGGCACTAGTAGTATGTGGCACTGTAGTATGTGGCACTGTAGTATGTGGCACTGTAGTATGTGGCACTGTAGTATGTGGCACTGTAGTGTGGCACTGTAGTATGTGGCACTGTAGTATGTGGCACTGTAGTATGTGGCACTGTAGTATGTGACACTGTAGTATGGCACTGTAGATGTGGCACTGTAGTATGTGGCACTGTAGTATGTGCACTGTAGTATGTGGCACTGTAGTATGTGGCACTAGTATGTGGTACTGTAGTATGTGGCACTGTAGTATGTGCACTGTAGTATGGCACTGTAGTATGTGGCACTAGTATGTGGCACTGTAGTATGTGGCACTGTAGTATGTGGCACTGTAGTATGTGACACTGGTAGTATGTGGCACTGTAGTATGTGGCACTGTAGTATGTGGCACTGTAGTATGTGGCACTATAGTATGTGGCACTGTAGTATGTGGCACTATAGTATGTGGCACTGTAGTATGTGGTATTGTAGTATGTGGCACTGTAGTATGTGGCACTAGTAGTATGTGGCACTGTAGTATGTGGCACTGTAGTATGTGCACTGTAGTATGTGGCACTGTAGTATGTGGCACTGTAGTATGTGCACTGTAGTATGCATGTAGTATGTGCACTGTAGTATATGGCACTGTAGTATGTGGCACTGTAGTATGTGGCACTGTAGTATGTGGCACTGTAGTATGTGGCACTGTAGTATGTGGCACTAGTATGTGGCACTAGTATGTGGCACTGTAGTATGTGGCACTGTAGTATGTGGCACTGTAGTATGTGGCACTGTAGCATGTGGCACTGTAGTATGTGGCACTGTAGTATGTGGCACTGTAGTATGTGGCACTGTAGTATGTGGCACTAGACAAGCTGTAAGTATATGTAGAATTAATGAGATAACACACACACATACACACACACACACACACACACACACACACACACACACACACACACACTCTCTCTCTCTCTCTCTCTCTCCAATTCCACTTTTATCACCCGTTTCCCCATTCCACCATTTTTATCAATTTCTTCCCTTCCTTCTTTCGTTAAATACTTGAGGCACTTTTATTTCATTGTAATTTTTCCTCTCGTTTAATCGTCTTCTTTTGGTAGTTAGTTTAATTGTCTATCTGTCTGTCTGTCTGTCTGTCTGTCTGTTTATCTGTCTGTCTGTCTGTCTGTCTGTTTATCTGTCTGTCTGTCTGTCTGTTTATCTCTGTCTGTCTGTCTGTCTGTTTATCTCTGTCTGTCTGTCTGTCTGTTTATTCCTGTCTGTCTGTCTGTCTGTCTGTTTATCTGTCTGTCTGTCTGTCTGTCTGTTTATCTGTCTGTCTGTCTG
>NW_024737026.1:37500-199175 GCF_018991925.1 Homarus americanus
CTAATAGACCCCAGTTCTAATAGGCCCCAGTTCTAATAGACCCCAGTTCTAATAGGCCCCAGTTCTGGTAGGCCCCAGTTCTAGTAGACTGTTCTAATAGGCATTCTGTGGTCCCAGTTCTAATAGGCCCCAGTTCTAATAGGCCCCAGTTCTAATAGGCCCCAGTTCTAATAGGCCCCATTCTAATAGGCCCCAGTTCTAATAGGCCCCAAGTTCTAATAGGCCCCAGTTCTGTAGGCCCCAGTTCTAATAGGCCCCAGTTCTAATAGGCCCCAGTTCTAATAGGTTCCCAGTTCTAATAGGCCCCAGTTCTAATCCCAGTTCTAATAGGCCCCAGTTCTAATAGGCCCCAGTTCTATGGGCCCCAGTTCTAATAGGCCCCAGTTCTAATAGGCCCCAGTCTAATAGGCCCCCAGTTCTAATAGGCCCCAGTTCTAATAGGCCCCCGGTTCTGTGGCTAATGAGCCCCCAGTTCTAATAGGCCCCAGTTCTAATAGGCCCCAGTTCTATGGGTCCCAGTTCTATGGGCCCAGTTCTAATAGGCCCCAGTTCTAATAGGCCCCAGTTCTAATAGGCCCCAGTTCTAATAGACCCCCGGTTCTAATGGTCCCAGTTCTAATAGGCCCCAGTTCTAATAGGCCCCAGTTCTAATAGGCCCCAGTTCTAATAGGCCCCAGTTCTATGGGCCCCAGTTCTAATAGGCCCCAGTTCTAATGGGCCCCAGTTCAATAGACCCCAGTTCTGTGGGCCCCAGTTCTATGTGGGCCCCAGTTCTAATAGGTCCCAGTTCTAATAGGCCCGGTTCTAATAGGCCCCAGTTCTAATAGGCCCCAGTTCTAATGGGTCCCAGTTCTAATAGGCCCCAGTTCTAAGTAGGCCCCAGTTCTAATAGGCCCCCAGTTCTAGTAGGTCCACTTCTTAGGCCCCAGTTTATTAGTTCTAATAGGCCCCAGTTCTAATAGGCCCCAGTTCTAACCAGTTCTGGTGAGCCCAGTTCTAAGAGCCCCAGTTCTAATAGGCCCCAGTTCTGAATTCCCAGTTCTAATAGGCCCCAGTTCTAATAGGCCCCAGTTCTAGTAGGCCCCAGTTCTAATAGGCCCCAGTTCTAATAGGCCCCAGTTCTAAGTTCTAATAGGCCCCAGTTCTAGTGGGCCCCAGTTCTAATAGACCCCAGTTCTAGATTTGTCAATAGGCTGATTCTAATAATTTGATTCTAATAGACCCCAGTTCTAATAGGCCCCAATTCTATAGGCCCCAGTTCTATGGGCCCCAGTTCTAATAGGCCCCAGTTCATGAGCCCCAGTTCTAATGGGCCCCAGTTCTAGGCCCCGTTCTAGTGGGCCCCAGTTCTAGTAGGCCCCAGTTCTAATAGACCCCAGTTCTAATAGAGCTGATTTCAATAGGTCCCAGTTCTAATAGGCCCCAGTTCTAATGGGCCCCAGTTCTAATAGGCCCCAGTTCTAATAGGCCCCAGTTCTAATAGGCCCCGGTTCTAATGGGCCCCAGTTCTAATAGACCCCAGTTCTAATGGGCCCCAGTTCTATAGGTCCAGTTCTGATTTGGTTCTAATAGGCCCCAGTTTTGGTTCTTAGGCCCCAGTTCTAATAGGCCCCAGTTCTAATAGGCCCCAGTTCTAATAGGCCCTAGTTCTAATGGGCCCCAGTTCTAATGGGCCCCAGTTCTAATGGTTCCAGTTCTAATAGTTAGTTTTAATGGGCAGTTCTAATAGGCCCAGTTCTAATGAGTCCAGGTTCTAATGAGCCCCCAGTTCTAATAGGCCCCAGTTCTAATAGGCCCCAGTTCTGGTAGGCCCCAGTTCTAATGACCCCAGTTCTAATGGCCCAGTTCTTGGAATTGATTCTATGGCGTTTGGTTCCTATGGGCCCCAGTTCTAATAGGCCCCAGTTCTAATAGGCCCCCGGTTCTAGTAGGCCCCAGTTCTAATGGACTGATTCTAGTGGGCCCCCAGTTCTAATGGGTCCCAGTTCTATGGGCCAGTTCTAATAGACCCCAGTTCTAATAGGCCCCAGTTCTAATGGGCCCCAGTTCTAATAGGCCCCAGTTCTGTGGGCCCCAGTTCTAATAGACCCCAGTTCTAATGGGCCCCAGTTCTAATAGGCCCCAGTTCTAATAGGCCCCAGTTCTAGTTCCCAGTTCTATGGGCCCAGTTTTAATAGGCCCCAGTTCTAATGGGCCCAGTTCTAATAGGCCCCAGTTCTAATAGGCCCAGTTCTATAGGGCCCCAGTTCTAATGGGCCCCAGTTCTAATGGGCCCCGATTCTGTAGGCCCCAGTTCTAATCCTAACCTCTTCTGACCTCACTTCACCCCTCTCTGTTCTCTCCCTCTCTATTCTCCTCTCCTCCCTCCCTCTCCCCCTCTCTCCCCTCTTCCTCTCCCTATCTCATCACCTTCCAATCCCCTTTACCTGACACTCCTCCCCTCTCCCTCTCCCCTCACCCGCTCTCCACCCTCACCCCTCTCCACCCTCACCCTCTCCTGGCTATTCTACTGAATTTGTATGGACACACACACACACACACACACACACACACACACACACACACACACACACACACACACTACCCTGATAAGCAGTGAGGCAATATTTACTTACACTAAACATTAACACCAGGTAGATAAGGTACATTCGCTAAATTATCACTCGTCAAGTATCCTCGCCAAATTATCACTCTGCAAATTATCACTCATAGTTATCACTCGCAAATCATCCTCGCCAGATCATCACTCGCCAAATTATCACTCGCCAAATTATCCTCGTTAAATCATCACTCCTGAATCATCACTCGCCAAATTATCACTCGCTAAATCATCACTCCTTAATCATCACTCGTAAATCATCACTCATAAATTAGCCTTTTATAACACCTTATGTAGTCCTATCCATCCTTAAAATCGCTAACTCCTAAACCAATCGGGACAATGTGTTATTGTGTTGTTACTGTCATGGGATCGTGGGGAGTCCTTCGGAGGTTCTGGGAGATCCTTCACCATTTTCGGGTACTGGGGGTCCAGGGTGAGTCCTGGGAGGTCCTGAGGGGGTCCTGAGGGCTCCTGGGGCTCCTGAGAGATCCTTCACCATTTTCCGGGTACTGGAGGTCCTGGGGTGGTCCTGGGAGGTCCTGAGATAGTCCTGGGAGGTCTGAGGTCCTGAGGGGCTCTGAGGGGGTCCTGAGGGCTCCTGGAGATCCTTCACCATTTTCAGGGTGACTGGGAGGTCCTGAGGTGGTCAGGAGGTCCTGGGAGTGTCCTGGGAGGTCTGGGGGTCCTGGGGGGCTCCTGAGGGGTCTTGAGGGCTCTGGGGGTCCTGAGGGGCTCCTGGGGGGTCCTGAGGGGCTCCTGAGATCCTTCACCATTTTCAGGGGTACTGAGGAGGTCCTGGGGGTAGTCCTGGGAGGTCCTGGGGAGTGGTCTGGGGGTCTGAGGAGGGCTCTTAAGGGGCTCCTGAGGGCTCTGAGGGGCTCCTGAGGGGCTCTAGAAGATCTCGCCTCGAAGGATTCCTTCAGAGGGCGTTTGATTATCATGGAATCTCTCCTGGACATTTAGGCTGAAGGATATGGAATTGGGTTGGAGTTGGGTTGGGATATGGGTCGGGTTAAGTTGAGGTTAGGGTTGGGTTGGGTTGGGGTTTGGTGTTGGGTTGGGTTTGGTTAGTTTAGGTTGGGTTGGGTTAGGTTGGGTTGGGTTGGGATGGGGTTGGGTTAGGTTGGGTTTGGTTAGGTTAAGGTTAGGTTGGGTTAGGTTAGGTTGGGGTTTGGTTGGGTTGGGTTTGAGAAGTGGAAAAAAGCCGATCTTGTGGAAATGTCTGTCTGTCTGTAAATTGGACCTGCTGTTTATCTCTCTCTCTCTCTCTCTCTCTCTCTCTCTCTCTCTCTCTCTCTCTCTCTCTCTCTCTCTCGGCAGCAGTTGTACCATTAATTATATGAATATATTACATCGTGAGCTGAGCAATTACCTGTGATGTTAGATGGTGGTGGTGGTGGGGATGGTGGTGGGGTGGTGGTGGGGTAGGTGGTGGGATGGTGGTGGGGTGAAGTGGTGGGGTGGTGGTGGTGGTGGTGGGATGGTGGTGGTGTTGGTGTTGGGATGGTGGTGGGTGGTGGTGGGGTTGGTGGTGGGGTGGGTGGTGGTGGTGGGGTTGGTGGTTGGTGGTGGTTGGGGTTGGTGGTTGGGGTGGTGGTGGGGTTGGTGGTTGGGGTGGTGGTGGTGGTGGTGGTGGTGGGGTGGTGGTGGTGGGGTTGGTGGGGTTGGTGGGGTTGGTGGGGTTGGGGTGGGGTGGTGGGGTGGTGGTGGGTGGTGGTGTGTGGTGGTGGGGTGGGGTTGGTGGTGGGGTTGGTGGTGGTGGTGGGTGGTGGGGTGGTGGTGAGGTGGTGGTGGTGGGGTTGGTGGTGGGGTTGGTGGTGGGGTGGTGGTTGGGGTGGTGGGTTGGTGGTGGTGGTGGGGTGGTGGTTGGTGGTGGTGGGGTTGGTGGTGGGGTTGGTGTGGTGGTGGTGGGGTTGGGTGGGGTTGGTGGTGGGGTGGTGGTGGGGTTGGTGGTGGGGTGGTTGGGTGGTGTTGGTGGTGGTGGTGGTGGTGGGGTGGGGTTGGTGGTGGGGTGGTGGTGGTGGTGGGGTGGGATGGTGGTTGGTGGGGTGGTGGTGGGGTGTGGTTGGTTGGTGGTGGTGGTGGGGTGGGTGGTGGTGGGGTGGTGGTGTGGTGGTGGTGGTGAGTGGTGGTGGTTGGGTGGTGAGTGGTGGTGGTGGTGGTGGTAGTGGTGGTGGTGGTGGTGAGATGGTGGTGGGGTAGTGGTGGGATGGTGGTTGATGGTGGTTGGTGGTGTGGTGGGGTGGTGGTGGGGTGTGGTGGGGTGGTGTTGGTGGTTGGGTGGTGGTGGTGGTGGGGTGGTGGTGGGGGTGGGGTGGTGTTGGTGGTGGGGTGGTGGTTGGTGGTGGGGGTGGTGGTGAGATGGTGTGGGGTGGTGGTGGGGTGTGGGGTGGTGGGTGTTGGTGGTGGGGTTGGGGTGGTGGTGGTGGGGTGGTGTGGTGGTGGTGGTAGGGGTTGGTGGTGGTTGGTGGTGGTGGTGGGATGGTGGTGGGTGGTGGGGTGGTGGTGGTGGTGGGTTGGTTGGATTGGTGGTGGGATTGGTGTTGGTGGTTGGTGGTGGTGGGGTGGGGTGGTTGGGGATGGTGTTGGGTGGTGTGGTTGGGGTTGGTTGGTGGTGGTGGTGGTGGTGGGGTTGGTTGGTTGGTTGGGGTTGGTGTTGGTGGGTTGGTTGGGGTGGTGGTGGTGGTGGGGTGGTGGGGTTGGTGGGGTGGTGGGTGGTTGGTGGTGGGTGGGGTGGTGGGTTGGTGTGGTGGGTTGGTGGTGGTGGTGGTGGTGTTGGGGTGGTGGTGGGGTGGTGGTGGTGGGGTGGTGGTGGGGTGGTGGTGGTGGTGGTGGTGGTGGTGGTGGTGGTGGTGGGGTGGTGGTGGGGTGGTGGTGGTGGTGGGATGGTGGTGGTGGTGGTGGTGGGGTTGATTGTTGGGTTGGTGGTTGGGGTGGTGGTTGAGTGGTGTTGGTGTTGGGGTTGGTGGTGGTGTTGGGATGGTGGTGGGGATGGTGGGATTGGTGGTGGTGGTGGTGGGATGGTGTTGGGGTTGGTGGGTGGGGTTGGTGGTGGTGGTGGTGGTGTTGGTGGGGTTGGTGGGGATGGTGGGGTTGGTGGTATTGGTGGTGGTGGTGGTGGGGTGGTGGTGAGGGTGGTGGTGGTGGTAGGTTGGTGGTGGGGATGATTGGTGGGGTGGTGGTGGTGGTGGGTGGTGGTGGTGGTGAGTGGTGGTGTGGTGGGGTAATTGGTGGGGTGGTGGTGTGGTGAGATGGTGGTGGGGTGGTGGTGGGGTGTGGTGGTGGTGGGGTGGTGGTTGGTGTTGGTGGTGGGGTGGTGGTGGTGGTGGGGTGGTGGGAGTGTGGTGGGTGGGGTTGGTGGTGGGGTGGTGGGTGGTTGGGATTGGTGGTTGGGTTGGTGGTGGGGGTGGGGTGGTGGGGTGGTGGGGTTGGTTGGTGGGGATTGGTGGGTGGGGATGGGGTGGTGGGGTTGGTGGTTGGTGGGGTTGGGGTTGGTTGGTGGTGGGTGGTGGGGTGGTGGTGGGGTTGGGTTGGTGGTGGGGTTGGTGGTTGGTGGGTTGGTGGGGTTGGTGTGGTGGTGGTTGGGGTGGTTGGTTGGATGGTGGTGGGGTGGTTGTGGTGGTGGTGGTGTGGTGGTGGGATGGTGGTGGTGGTGGGATGGTGGTGGTGGTGGGGTGGTGGTGGTGGGATTGGTGGTGGGGTTGGTGGTGGGGTGGGGTGGTGGTGGGTGGGTTGGTGGTGGGGTTGGTGGTGGGGTGGGGTTGGTGGTGGGGTGGTGGTTGGTTGGGGTTGGTTGGTGGTGGTTGGGGTTGGGGTGGTGGTGGTTGGTGGTTGGGTTGGTGGGTTGGTTGGGGTGGTTGGGATTGGTGGTTGGTTGGGATTCAGTTGGTGGGGTGGTTGGTGGGGTGGGGATTGGTGGTGGTGGTGGTAGGAATGGGGGTGGGGGTGGGATGGGGGTGGGGCAAGATGTGGGGTGGTTCCTTGGGGTTGTGTGGTGCCAGGTAGTGCCACTAAGTCATTTAGTGCCAGTACCAGTAAGTCATTTAGTGGTACCAGTAAGTCATTTGTGCCGTGATGGGAAGTGTCATTTAGTGCCAAGAAGTACTTGATGAGTCGTTTAGTGTAATAGTAAGTATTGGTGCCAAGAAGTACCGGTAAGAGTCGTTTGGTGCAGTATGGTAATATTTGTTCCAGTGCCAGTAAAGTCATTTAGTGCCAGAAGTACCAGTAAGAGTCATTTAGTGCCAGTACCAGTAAGAGTCATTAGTGCAAGAAGTACCAGTAAGAGTCATTTAGTGCCAGTACCAGTAAGAGTCATTTAGTGCAAGAAGTACCAGTAAGTCATTTTAGTGCCAAGTACTTGATAAGAGTCATTAGTGCCAAGAAGTGCCAGTAAGTCATTTAGTGCCAGTACCAGTAGAGTCATTTAGTGCCAGTACCAGTAAGAGTCATTTAGTGCAAGAATTACTTGATAGAGTCATTTAGTGCCAGTACCAGTAAGAGTCATTTAGTGCCAGTACCAGTAAGAGTCATTTAATTGCAGTACCAGTAAGAGTCATTTAGTGCCAAGAAGTGCCAGTAAGTCATTTTAGTTGCCAGTACCAGTAAAGTCATTTAATTAGTACCAGTAAGAGTCATTTAGTGCCAGTACCAGTAAGTCATTTAGTGCCAGTATGCCAGTAAGTCATTTAATTCAGTACCGTAAGTCATTTAGTGCCAGTACCATAAGAGTCATTTAGTGCCAGTACCAGTAAGAGTCATTTAGTGCCAGTACCAGTAAGAGTCATTTAGTGCCAGTACCAGTAAGAGTCATTTAGTGCCAGTACCAGTAGAGTCATTTAGTGCCAAGAAGTGCCAGTAGAGTCATTTAGTGCCAGTACCAGTAAGAGTCATTTAGTGCCAGTACCAGTAGAATATTTAGTGCCAGTACCAGTAAGAGTCATTTAGTGCCAAGAAGTGCCAGTAAGTCATTTAGTGCCAGTACCAGTAAGAGTCATTTAGTGCCAGTACCAGTAAGAGTCATTTAGTGCCAGTACCAGTAAGAGTCATTTAGTGCCAAGAAGTGTGTAAGAAGTCATTAGTGCCAGTACCAGTAAGAGTCATTTAATTAGCAGTACCAGTAAGATCATTTAGTGCCAGTACCAGTAAGAGTCATTTAATGCCAGTACCAGTAAGAGTCATTTAGTGCCAAGAAGTGTCATAAGAGTCATTTGTGCCAGTACCAGTAAGAGTCATTTAATTGCAGTACCAGTAAGAGTCATTTAGTGCCAAGAGTGCCAGTAGAGTCATTTAGTGCCAGTACCAGTAAGAGTCATTTAAGTGCCAGTACCAGTAAAGTCATTTAGTGTAAGAAGTGCCAGTAAGTCATTTAGTGCCAGTACCAGTAAGAGTCATTTAAATCTTGAGTACCAGTAGGAGTCATTTAGTGCAAGAAGTACCAGTAAGTCATTTAGTGCCAGTACCAGTAAGAGTCATTTAGTGCCAGTACCAGTAAGAGTCATTTAGTGCAAGTACCAGTAAGAGTCATTTAGTGCCAAGAAATTGCCAGTAAGGAGTCATTTAGTGCCAGTACTTGAACAGTCATTTAGTGCAATGCAATGAGTCATTTAGTGCAGAAAGTACCAGTAAGAGTCATTTAGTGCCAGTCAGTAAGAGTCATTTAGTGCCAGAAGCCAGTAAGTCATTTAGTGCCAAGAATTGCCAGTAAGAGTCATTTAGTGCCAAGAAGTACCAGTAAGTCATTTAGTGCCAGTACCAGTAAGAGTCATTTAGTGCCAGTACCAGTAAGAGTCATTTAGTGCCAAGAAGTGCCAAGATCTTTGATGCCAGTACCAGTAGAGTCATTTAGTGCCAGTACCAGTAAGAGTCATTTTAGTGCCAGTACCAGTAAGAGTCATTTAGTGCCAGTACCAGTAAGAGTCATTTAATTCTTAATTACCAGTAAAAAAGTCATTTAGTGCCAGTACCAGTAAGAGTCATTTAGTGCCAGATTACCAGTAAGAGTCATTTAGTGCCAGTACCAGTAAGAGTCATTTAGTGCCAGTACCAGTAAGAGTCATTTAATTGCCAGTACCAGTAAGAGTCATTTAGTGCCAGTACCAGTAAGAGTCATTTAGTGCCAAGAAGTACCAGTAAGAGTCCATTTAGTGCCAGTACCAGTAAGAGTCATTTGAGTG
Source organism: Homarus americanus (assembly GCF_018991925.1). NCBI lineage: Eukaryota > Metazoa > Arthropoda > Malacostraca > Decapoda > Nephropidae > Homarus > Homarus americanus. The sequence goes on from NW_024737026.1 coordinate 46,279, forward strand.
CCAGTACCAGTAAAGTCATTTAGTGCCAGAAGTACCAGTAAGTCATTTAGTGCCAGTACAGTAAGAAGTCATTTAGTGCCAGTACCAGTAAGAGTCATTTAGTGCCAGTACCAGTAAGAGTCATTTAGTGCCAAGTACTTGTAAGAGTCATTTGCCAGTACCATAGAGTTTAGTGCCAGTACCAGTAGAGTCATTTAATTGAAGTACCAGTAAGAGTCATTTAGTGCCAGTACCAGTAAAGTCATTTAGTGCCAGTACCAGTAAAGTCATTTAGTGCCAGTACCAGTAAGAGTCATTTAGTGCCAGAAATTGCCAGTAAGAGTCATTTAGTGCCAGTACCAGTAAGAGTCATTTAGTGCCAGTACCATGATTTAGTGCCAGTAAGTAGAGTCATTTAGTGCAAAAGTGCCAGTAAGAGTCATTTAGTGCCAGTACCAGTAAGAGTCATTTAATTCTAGTACCAGTAAGAGTCATTTAGTGCCAGTACCAGTAAGAGTCATTTAGTGCCAAAGTGCCAGTGATTTATTCTGTTAAGGTCATTTAGTGACCAGTAGAGTGCCAGTACCAGTAAGAGTCATTTAGTGCCAAGAAGTACCAGTAAGAGTCATTTGTGCAAGAGAGTAAGAGTCATTTAGTGCCAAGAAGTGCAGTAAAGTCATTTAGTGCCAGTACCAGTAAGAGTCATTTAGTGCCAGTACCAGTAAGAGTCATTTAGTGCCAGTACCAGTAAGAGTCATTTAATTGTAAGAAGTGCCAGTAAGAGTCATTTAGTGCCAGTACCAGTAAGAGTCATTTAGTGCCAGTACCAGTAAGAGCATTTAGTGCCAGTACCAGTAAGTCATTTAGTGCCAGTACCAGTAAGAGTCATTTAATTGCCAGTACCAGTAAGAGTCATTTAATTACAGTACCAGTAAGTATTTAGTGCCAAGAAGTACCAGTGAGTCATTTGTAGTACCGTAAGAGGTTAAGTCATTTAGTGCCAGTACCAGTAAGAGTCATTTAGTGCCAGTACCAGTAAAGGTCATTTAGTGCCAAGTACAGTAAGAGTCATTTAGTGCCAGTCCAGTAAAGTCATTTAGTGTTTTGAAGTACCAGAAGAGCATTTAACTGTGCCAGTAAGAAGAGTCATTTAATTGCCAAGAAGTACCAGTAAGAGTCATTTAGTGCCAGTACCAGTAAAGTCATTTAGTGCCAAGTACCAGTAAGAGGTCATTTAGTGCCAGTACCAGTAAGAGTCATTTAGTGCCAGTACCAGTAAGAGTCATTTAGTGCCAGAAGTGCCAGTAAGAGTCATTTAGTGCCAGTACCAGTAGAGTCTGCAGTCCATTGTCATTTGTGGGAGTCATTTAGTGCCAGAAGTACCAGTAAGAGTCATTTAGTGCCAGTACCAGTAAGAGTCATTTAGTGCCAGTACCAGTAAGAGTCATTTAGTGCCAGTAGTAAGAGTCAAGTGAACCAGTAAGAGTCTTTAGTGCCAGTACCAGTAGAGCATTTAGGCAGTAAGTGGTATTTATGTCGTGTAAAGTCATTTAAGAATTGCAGTAGAGTCATTTGAGGCAAGTTAAGGTCATAAGCAGAATGTCTACAGGGTCAGTAACTGATAGAAAGTGCCATAACAGTGTCAGAAAGTGCCATAACAGTGTCAGAAAGTGCCACAAGGACAGACATGTGGTAGAGTGCCCCAGAAAGTACCACGAGGACAGGAGTGTCGAAGTGCCAATATAGGTGAAAGAAAGTTCAGGAGTACAGGGAGCGAAGTGTCAGAAAGTGCCAATAGAGGTGAAAAGAAGTTCAGGAGTACCACAGGGGCGAAAGTGTCAGAACAGTGTCAGAAAGTGCCAATAGAGGTGAAAAGTTCAGGAAGTACCACAGGGAGCGAAAGTGTCAGAACAGTGTCAGAAAGTGCCAATATAGGTGAAAGAAAGTTCCAGGAAGTACAAGGGCAGAGTGTCAGAACAGTGTAGAAAGTGCTATATAGGTGAAAGAAAGTTCAGGAAGTACCACAAGGAACGACAGTGCCAGAACAGTGTCAGAAAGTGCCAATATAGGTGAAAGAAAGTTCCAGGAAGTACCACAGGAGCAAAGTGTCAGAACAGTGTCAGAAAGTGCCAATATAGGTGAAAAGAAAGTTCCAGGAAGTACCACAAGGAGCGAAAGTGTCAGAACAGTGTCAGAAAGTGTAATATAGGTGAAGAAAGTTCAGGAAGTACTACAAGGAACGACAATTGCCAGAACAGTGTCAGAAAGTGCCAATGAGGTGAAAGAAAGTTCAGGAGTACAAGGAACGAAATGTTAGAACAGTGTCAGAAAGTGCCAATATAGGTGAAAGAAAGTTCAGGAAGTACCACAAGGAACGACAGTGCCAGAACAGTGTCAGAAAGTGCCAATAGAGGTGAAAAGAAAGTTCCAGGAAGTACCACGAGGACCGAAAGTGTCAGAACAGTGTCAGAAAGTGCCAATATAGGTGAAGAAGTTCCAGGAAGTACCACAGGGAACAAAGTGTCAGAACAGTGTCAGAAAGTGGCAATAGAGGTGAAAGAAAGTTCAGGAAGTACCACAAGGAACGACAGTGCCAGAACAGTGTCAGAAAGTGCCAGGAAGTGCCCCAAGATGGACCCTGCTAAATACTACAGATCATCAATAGCACTTGGAATGGGTAGTACCTCTCTCTCTCTCTCTCTCTCTCTCTCTCTCTCTCTCTCTCTCTCTCTCTCTCTCTCACTCTGTCTCTCACTGTCTGTCTCTCTCACTGTCTGTCTCTCTCTCTCTCTCTCTCTCTCTCTCTCTCTCTCTCTCTCTCTCTCTCTCTCTCTCTCTCTCTCTCTCACTGTCTCTCACCTGTCTGTCTCTCTCTCCTCTCTCTCTCTCACTCTCTCTCTCTCTCCCACCCCTCTCTCTCTCTCTCTCTCTCTCTCTCTCTCTCTCTCTCTCTCTCTCTCTCTCTCCTCTCTCTCTCCTCTCTCTCTCTCTTCTCTCTCTCTCTCTCTCTCTCTCCTCTCTCTCCTCTCTCTCCTCTCTCTCTCTCCTCTCTCCTCTCTCTCCTCTCTCTCTCTCTCTCTCTCTCTCTCTCTCTCTCTCTCTCTCTCTCTCCTCTCTCTCTCTCTCTCTCTCTCTCTCTCTCTCTCTCTCTCTCTCTCTCTCTCTCTCTCTCTCTCTCTCTCCCTCACCAGGTACAGAAGGAAGGTGTGTAACCTCAGGTTAATTAACAGGTGAGGCTGTTATAATATTTCTATATACTTTTGGTGACAAGATGGTGGGTGGTGGTGGAAGTGGAATGAAATGAGAGGAGGTGCGAAGTGGAGAGAGGAGAGAGAGACTAGAGTCAGTGCGGAGATAATATAAGTTTCGTGGTCTCTAACCTATTAAGATTCAAACATAACTCAGGTTGGCAGGCAGGTATGTTGCCACTTTCCTAAATGGTTGAAAGTCGTTTAGGTCTGAATTATTACTAATGGATCTACTCAAGGGGTTAAATGGTACTCAAGGGGTTAAATCATCGTACTCAAGGGGTTAAATGGTACTAAAGTTAAATCATCGTACTCAAGGGTTAAATGGTACTCAAGGGGTTAAATCATCGTACTAGGGGTTAAATGGCCTCAAGGGGTTAAATCATCGTACTCAAGGGTTAAATGTACTCAGGTTAAATCATCGTACTCAAGGTTAAATGGTACTCAAGGTTAATCATCGTACTCAAGGGGTTAAATGGTACTCAAGGTGTTAAATCATCGTACTCAAGGGGTTAAATGGTACTCAAGGGTTACTCATCGTACTCAAGGGTTAAATGGTACTCAAGGGGTTAAATCATCGTACTCAAGGGTTAAATGGTACTCAAGGGTTAACTCATCGTACTCAAGGGTTAAATGGTACTCAGGGTTAACTCATCGTACTCAAGGGGTTAAATGGTACTCAGGGGTTAAATCATCGCTAAGGGGTTAAATGGTACTCAAGGGTTAAATCATCGACTCAAATGGTTAAATGGTACTCAGGGTTAAATCATCATACTCAAGGGTTAAATGGTACTCAAGGTTAAATCATCGTACTCAAGGGTTAAATGGTACTAAGGGTTAAATCATCGTACTCAGGGTTAAATGGTACTCAAGGGGTTAAATCATCGTACTCAGGGTTAAATGGTACTCAAAGGGTTAAATCATCGTACTCAAGGGTTAAATGGTACTCAAGGGTTAAATCATCGTACTCAAGGGGTTAAATGGTACTCAAGGGTTAAATCATCGTACTCAAGGGTTAAATGGTACTCAAGGGTTAAATCATCGTACTCAAGGGTTAAATGGTACTCAAGGGTTAAATCATCGTACTCAAGGGTTAATGGTACTCAAGGGGTAAATCATCGTACTCAAGGTTTAAATGGTACTCAAGGGTTAAATCATCGTACTCAAGGGTTAAATGGTACTCAAGGGTTAAATCATCGTACTCAAGGGGTTAAATGGTACTCAGGTGTTAAATCATCGTACTCAAGGGTTAAATGGTACTCAAAGGGTTAACTCATCGTACTCAAGGGGTTAAATGGTATAGGGGTTAAATCATCGTACTCAAGGGGTTAAATGGTACTCAAGAGTTAACTCATCGTACTCAAGGGTTAAATGGTACTCAAGGGTTAACTCATCGTACTCAAGGGTTAAATGGTACTAGGGTTAATCATCGTACTCAAGGGGTTAATGGTACTCAAGGGGTTAAATCATCGTACTCAAATGGTTAAATGTTGCTCAGGGGTTAAGTCATCATACTCAAGGGTTAAATGGTACTCAAGGTTAAATCATCATACTCAAGGGGTTAAATGGTACTCAAGGGTTAAATCATCGTACTCAAGGGGTTAAATGGTACTAAGGGTTTAACTCATCGTACTCAAGGGGTTAAATGGTACTCAAGGGGTTAAATCATCGTACTCAAGGGGTTAAATGGTACTCAAAGAGTTATTAACTCATCATACTCAAAGGGTTAAATAGTTCTCAAGGGGTTAACTCATCGTACTCAAGGGGTTAAATGGTACTCAAGGGTTAATCATCGTACTCAAGGGGATAAATGGTACTCAAGGGGATCATCGTACTCAAATGGTTAAATGGTACTCAAAGGGTTAAGTCATGTACTCAAGGGGTTAAATGGTACTCAGGGGTTAAATGGTACTCAAGGGAAATCATCGTACTAAAGTTAAATGGTACTCAAGGTTAAATCATCGTACTCAAAGGGGTTAAATGGCACTCAAGGGGTTAGTCATCGTACTCAAGGGGTTCTAATAGTACTCAAGGGTTTCTAATAGTACTCAAGGGGTTAAATGGTACTCAAGGGGTTAAATGGTCCAAGGGTTAATGGTACTCAAGGGGTAAGTCATCATACTCAAGGGGTTAAATGGTACTCAGGGTTAAATCATCGTACTCAAGGGGTTAAATGGTACTCAAGGGGTTAAATGGTACTCAAGGGTTAAATCATCGTACTCAAGGGTTAATTCATCGTACTCAAGGGTTCTAATAGTACTGGGGTTAAATGGTACTCAAGGGTAAAATGGTACTCAGGGGTTAAATGGTACTCAAGGGGTTAAGTCATCATACTCAAGGGGTTAAATGGTACTCAAGGGTTAAATGGTACTCAAGGGGTTAAATCATCGTACTCAAGGGGTTAAATGGTACTCAGGGTTAAATGGTACTCAAGGGTTAAATCGTACTCAAGGGTTTAATGGTACTCAAGGGGTTAAATGGTACTCGGGGTTAAATCATCGTACTCAAGGGGTTCTAATAGTACTCAAGTGGTCCTAATTGTACTCAAGCCGCCTAATAGTATCAAGGCCTTTCAAGGGCTAATAGCTGAAGGGGCCCTAGCTCAAGGGGCTAATAGTACTCAAGGGCTAATGGTACTCAAGCCGCCTAATGGTATGAGGCTAATAGTACTCAGGGGGCCCTAATAGTACTCGGCCTAATAGTGCTGAAGGGCCTAATGGTACTCAGGGGCCTAGTACAAGCCGCCCCAATAGTACTCAAGTGGTCTTAATAGTACTCAAAATATCCTAATAGTACTTAATCCATCCTGAATGTACTCAAGGCAGGGTAGTTGAGTTACCAGGAAAGTACTAGGACTCAGGTAGTAAACAATGACATCTGGGGAGGGGTTAGGAGGAGGAGGGGGAGGGGTTAGGGGAGGGAGGGAGGGTTAGGGAGGAGGGAGGGTGAGGAGGGAGGGTTGGGGAGGAGGGGGCAGGTTAGGGAGGAGGGAGTTGGGAGGAGGGAGGGGTTGGGGAGGGGGAGGGTTAGGGAGGAGGGGAGGGTGAGGTGGAGGAGGGAGGGGTTAGGGTGAGGAGGGGGTTGGGGGGAGAGGGGAGGGTAGTTTATTTGATTATGTTGTTGATCATCATCTGTCTGTCTGTCTGTCTTCTGCCTGCTGTCTATCTGTCTGTCTGTCTGTCTGTCTATCTGTCTTGTCTGTCCGTCTGTCTGCCTCTGTCTGTCTGTCTATCTGTCTGTCTGTCTGTCTTTATCTATCTGTCTGTCTGTCTGTCTGTCTGTCTATCTGTCTGTCTCTCTGTCTGTCTGTCTGTCTATCTGTCTATCTGTCTGTCTGTCTGTCCGCCTGTCTGTCTGTCTGTCTGTCTTTCTGTCTATCTGTCTGTCTGTCTGTCTGTCTGTCTGTCTAACCAAACCTACAGGTATAAATCCGTCACCAAGTCCGTGTGTACGTGAGTCCATGCAACCTCTTAAGTGCGTCTGTAAAAGGATGCACTTAGCGGAAGGCAATTGACTCCAGTAGCCTCGGGAAAGATACACTCAGTAACACTCAGTAACACTCAATACTCAGATACACTCAGTAACACACAGATACACTCAGTAACACACAGATACAGTAACATCAGTAACACTCAGTAACACACAGATACACTCAATAACATCAGTAACACTCAGTAACACAGATACCTGTAACACAGTAACACTCAGTAACACACAGATACACTCGTACCTTAGATACTCTGGTAACACACAGATACACACAGTAACACTCAGTAACACACAGTAACACTCAGTAACACACAGATACACTCAGTAACACTAGATACACTCAGTAACACACAGATACACTCAGTAACACGTAGCACTTAGTAACACTCAGTAACACTCAGTAACACTCAGTAACACACAGATACACACAGTAACACTCAGTAACACTCAGTAACACACAGTACACTCAGTAACACTCAGTAACACTCAGTAACACTCAGTAACACAGATACACAGTAACACTCAGTAACACTCAGTAACACACAGATACACTCAGTAACACTCAGTAACACTCAGTACACAGATACACCAACACTGTAACTCCAGTAACACACAATCGCTCAGTAACACTCAATACCTGTCACGAATACACACAGTAACACTCAGTAACACAATACTTACTCCAGCGAATACACTCAGTAACACACAGATACCTCAGTAGAATACCCTCAGTAACACAGTAACTCGTACACAGATACACTCAGTAACACACAGATACACTCAGTAACACAGATACACAGTAACACTATGACACTCAGTAACACACAGATACATAGTAACACTCAGTAACACTCAGTAACACCTGAATACACTCAGTAACACACAGTAACACTCAGTAACACACAGATACACTCAGTAACACTCAGTAACACACAGATACTCAGTAACACACAGTAACACTCAGTAACACACGTAACTCACTCAATGTACTCAGTAACACTCAGAATACACTCAGTAACACTCAAGTAACATAGTAACACTGATAACACTCACAACACTCAGTAACACAGTAACATAGTAACTCTCAGTAACACTAGTAACACTCAGTAACTTACTGATACACTCAGTAACCCTCAGTAACACACATAACACTCAGTAAACACTCAGTAACACTCAGTAACACAGTAACACTCACTAACACTCAAACACAATAACACACAGTAACACTCAGTAACACTCAGTAACAACAATACACAGATACACTCAGTAACACTCAGTAACACTCAGTAACACTCAGTAACACACAGTAACATAATTAACCACAGTAACACAGATACACTCAGTAACACTCAAGCACCTCAGTAACACTCAGTAACAACCAGTAACACACAGTACACTCACTAACACTCAGTAACACAATACCTTAAGTACTCAGTAACACTCAGTAACACTCAGTAACACACAGTCACTCGTACCTCATAAACTACTCAGTAACCTCAGTAACACTCAGTAACACCTGATAGCACACAGTAACACTCAGTAACACTCAGTAACACTCAGTAACACCTGATACCTCAAGTACACCAGTAACACTCAGTAACAGAATACACTCAGTAACACTCAGTAACACTCAGTAACACACAGATACACTCGCTAACACACAGTAACACTCAGTAACACACAGATACACTCAGTAACACTCAGTAACACTCAGTAACACACAGATACACTCAGTAACACTCAGTAACACTCAGTAACACTCAGTAACACTCAGTAACACTCAGTAACACATACTAAGTTCTTCCTTACATTTCTATAATACTCTGGCAAATATCTCATCGGGTCCAGGTGACTACTATCTTACTACCATCGTTGCTAGTCACTACTATCTTACTACCATCGTTACTAGTTACTACTATCTTACTACCATCGTTACTAGTCACTACTATCTTACTACCATCGTTACTGTATCATCTTACTACATCGTTACGATCACTACTATCTTACTACCATCGTTACTAGTCCTACTATCTTACTACCATCGTTACTAGTCACTACTATCTTACTACCATCGTTACTAGTCACTACTATCTTACTACCATCGTTACTAGTCACTACTATCTTACTACCATCGTTACTAGTCACTACTATCTTACTACCATCGTTACTAGTCACTACTATCTTACTACCATCGTTACTAGTCACTACTATCTTACTACCATCGTTACTAGTCACTACTATCTTACTACCATCGTTACTAGTCACTACTATCTTTACTACCATCGTTACTAGTCACTATCTTACTACCATCGTTACTAGTCACTACTATCTCTACATCGTTACTAGTCACTCTGCGTTTAATTTATTTTCTCTCTCTCTCTCTCACACACACACACACACACACACACACACACACACACCTTATAACATTCTTGGTCATTGAGGCTTCACTCCTTCTGCTCGCTCATGTGTACACGAATATGTACACATAGTATATGAATGTTTATGTATACACTGATACACATGTACCAGACAGTGAGTATACAGTGTACGCAGACAGTGTAGGTATACAGGTACAGACAGTATACAGTGTACCCAACAGTGTAACATACAGGTGAGATACAGCAAAACCTAGGACAGTGAGGCATACAGTGTACCTCTTAGGACAGTGTAGGGTATGTACAGTAACTCCAGACAGGTAGGTATACAAAACATGTACTAGACAGTGTAGGCAATACTGAAAGTGCACCCAGACAGTGTAGGCATACAGTACCCAGACAGTGTAGGGTATGGGCTGTACCCAGACAGTGTAGGCATACAGTGTTCCCAGACAGTGTATACAGTGTAACACAGTGTAGGCATACAAAACCCAGACAGTGTAGGGCTAAGTGTGTAGACAGTGAGGTATGTGTACTCAGACAGTGTAGGTATACAGTGTACCCAGACAGTGTAGGTATACAGTGTACTTCCAGACAGGTGTAGGTATACAGTGTACCCAGACAGTGTAGGTGTTCCTAGACAGTGTAGGTATACAGTGTACCTAGACAGTGTAGGTATATGCGTACTAGACAGTAGGCATACAGGTACCTAGACAGTGTAGGTATACAGTGCACCCAGACAGTGTAGGTGCATGGGCTATGTTCCCTAGACAGTGAGGTATACAGTGTACCCAGGACAAAGTGTAGGTATACAGTGCACCCAGACAGTGTGTAGGTACACAGTCCCAGACAGTGTGTGTATACAGTGTACCCAGACAGTGTAGGTAGGTTGGAGTGTACCCAGACAGTGTAGGTATATAGTATTCAGACAGGTGTAGTGATACAGTGTACCTAGACAGTGTAGGTATACAGTGTTCCTAGACAGTGTAGGTATACAGTGCAATGTAGACAGTGTAGGCATACAGTGTACCCAGACACAGTGTAGGCATATAGTGTACCTAGACAGTGTAGGCATAAGAGTGCACCTGGAGACAGTGTAGGCATAGCAGTGTACCCAGACTGTGTAGGCATGCAACCTGTCAGTGTAGCATGCTGGTGTGTTCTTAGACAGTGTAGGTATACAGTGTACTCTGCAGACAGTGTAGGTATACAGTGTACCTAGACAGCAGGTATACAGTGCACCCAGACAGTGTAGGTATGCTGGCGTGGCCTAGACAGTGTAGGTGCATAGTACTTAAACAGTGTAGGTATACAGTGTACCTGACAGTGTAGGGGTATACAGTGTACCCAGACAGTGTAGGTATACAGTGTTCCTAGGACAGTGTAGGCATACAGTGTACCCAGACAAAGTAGGAAGCAGTGTACTAGACAGTGTAGGTACAAGAGTACCCAGACAGTGTAGGCATACAGTGTACCCATGTAGGTATGGCTGGTGCAAGTTCCCAGACAGAAAGGTATGGCTGGCGCGCACCCAGACAGTGTAGGCATGGCTGCACCCAGACAGTGTAGGCATGGCTGGCAGTGTTCCCAGACAGTGTAGGTATACAGTGTACCCAGACAGTGGCATACAGTGCCCAGACAGTGTAGGCATAGATGACCAGACAGTGTAGGTACACAGACAGTGTAGGTATACAGTGTTCAGACAGTGTAGGTATACAGTGTACCCAGACAGTGAGGTATGCTGGGAAGTACCCAGACAGTGTAGGCATATAGCGGTACCCAGACAGTAGGGCATACAGTGCACCCAGTGTAGGCATATAGTAAAAATCTTGGTGACAGTGCAGGGGATGGAAAGGGTACCCAGACAGTGTAGGGTATACAGACAGTGTAGGTATACAGTGCAACAGTGTAGGTATAGTGCACCCAGACAGTGTAGTGTACCTAGACAGTGGTATGCAGTGTACCTAGACAGTGTAGGTATATAGTGTACCCAGACAGTGTAGGTATACAGTGTACCTAGACAGTGTAGGTATATAGTGTACCCAGGACAGTGTAGGCATATGTGTGACAGTGTAGGCATACAGTGGCACTCCCAGACAGGTATATAGTGGCACCTAGACAGTGTAGGCATGTACAGTGCACCAGACAGTGCAGGCATAGATACAGTGTACCTAGACAGTGTGTATAGAAGCAGACACTGTAGGTATACAAACAGACAGTGTGTACATAGTGTACTCAGACAGTGTAGATATACAGTGTACCCAGACAGTGTATATAGTAAATGCAGACAGTGTAGGTACAGACAGTGTAGGTATATAGTGAAGCAGACAGTAGGTATATTGAAAGTGCACCTAAAACAGGTATACAAAACATGTACCTAGACAGTGTGTAGGTATGCCAGTGTGCCCAGACAGTGTAGCATACAGTGTACCTAGACAGTGTAGGGTAGGGGATACAGTAAATTTATCAGTGTAGGCATACAGTGTACCCAGACACAGTGTAGGCATACAGTGTACCCAGGATGCAGGCATATACAGTGTACCCAGGACAGGTTATACAGTGTACTCTCAGACAGAAAGTGTAGGTATACAGTGTACTCTTGTGATTGAAAGTGTAGGTATGCAGTGTACCTAGACAGAGAGGTATACAGTGTACCCAGACAGTGTAGGCATATAAGTAACCCAGATGTGTAGGTATATAGGTACCCAGACAGTAGGTATACAGCAGTGTCTTGCAGACAGCAAGCGGTATACAACACCTGGACAGTGAGGTATACAGTGCACCCAGACAGTGGGGTATATATAGTGTACCAGGACAGTGTAGGTATACAGTGTACCCAGACAAGTGTAGGCACAGTGCACCTGCACAGTGGTTATATAGGTGTACCTAGACAGTGTAGGTATACAATGCAAATTTGATAGTAGGTATACAGTGTACCTAGACAGTGTAGGGGTATACAGTGCACTCCAGACAGTGTAGGTATATAGTGTACCCACAGTGTAGGCATACAGTGTACCCAGACAGTGTATGTATACAGTGTACCCAGACAGTGTAGGTATACAGTGTACCTAGACAGGTAGGTATACAATGTACCTAGACAGTGTGAGATACAGTGCACCTAGACAGTGTGTAGGTATGCTTAGGTGTACCCAGACACTGTATGTGTACAGTGTACCCAGACAAGTGTAGGCATACAGTGTGCCCTGGACAGTGTAGGCATACAGCAAATGCAGACAGTGTAGGCATAGCAACCTGACAGTGTAGGTGTATACAGTGTACCCAGACAGTAGGTATACAGGTACCTAGGACAGGTAGGTATACAGTGCACCTAGACAGTAGGGTATATAGTAATGGTGACAGTAAATGGTATACAGTGCACCCAGACAGTGTAGGCATACAGTGCACCCAGACAGTATACAAACACGGCCTAGACAGTGCAGGCATACAGGCACCCAGACAATGTACCCAGATCAGTGTAAGCATGTCAAAGTGTACCCAGACAAAGCGTAGCACACAGCAACCCAACAAGTATGGCTGAAAATGAACAGTGTAGGTATACAGTGTACCTAGACAGTGTAGGTATATAGTACTCCAGACAGTGTAGGTATACAGGTGTACCAGACAGGCATACAGTGTAACAGAGGTGTAGGTATACAGTGTACTCAGACAGTGTAGGTATACAGTACCCAGACAGTGTAGGTATACAGTGTAATTTAGACAGTGTAGGTGATACAGTGTACCTAGACAGTGTAGGTATACAGTGTACTCCCAGACAAGTGTATACAAACAATGCACCCAGATGAGTAAGCTGGCATGTATGGAAGCAAAATTCTTAGACAGTGTAGGTATACAGTAACCCAGACAGTGAGAGGTTAAGTGTACCTAGACAGCATACAGTGTACAGACAGTGTAGGCATACAGTGTACTTGCATGTGTAGGGTATACAGTGTACTTAGACAGTGTAGGAAACAATGTACCCAGACAGTGTAGGGTATACAGTGTACCCAGACAGTGTAGTGGCATACAATGTACCCAGACAGTGTAGGTATGCACAGAGTGTGCTCTAGACAGTGTAGGTACAGTGTACCAGACAGTGTAGGTATATAGGCACTCTAGACAGGTAGGTATACAGTGTACTCAGATGTGTAGGTATACAAACAATGCACTCTAGGACAGTAGCAGGGTATACAGTGCACCCAGACAGGTAGGTATACAATGCACCCAGACAGTGTAGGCATACAGTGTACCCAGACAGTGCAGGTATACAGACAGTGTAGGCATATAGTGTACCCAGACAGTGTAGGTATGTACAGTGTACCGAGACAGTGAAAGTATACAGTGTACCCAGACAGTGTAGATACAGTACCTAGACAGTGGTGGCATACAGTACCCAGACAGTGTAGGTATGTACAAGTGGCACTCCAGACAGTGTAGGTATACAGTGCACCCAGACAGTGTATACAAACAATGCACTCTAGACAGTGTAGGTATACAGTGTACCCAGACAGGTATGGGCTAACAAAATTCCAGGACAGTGTGTAGGCATACAGTGCACCCAGGACAGTGAGACACAGTGCAACCTGGTATCATGTAGGCATATAGTGCACCCAGACAAAGTGAGGCATGCTGTGCGTAAATACAGACAGTGTAGGTATACAGTGTACCAGACAGTGTAGGTATACAGTGTACCAGACAGTGTAGGTATACAGTGTACCTAGACAGCAGTATACAGCAATGCAGGACAGTGTATACAGTGTACGTAGACAGTGTAGGTATATAGCAAAAACAGACAGTGTAGGTATACAGTGAATTTTAGGACAGTGTAGGGGTATACAGGTAATTTAGGGACAGTGTAGGTATACAGTGTACAGACAGTGTAGGTATACAGTGTACTGAGACAGTGTGTATGCAGTGTACCTAGACAGTGTAGGTATACAGGTACCCAGACAGTGGTGGGTATACAGTGTAAATTTTTAGGACAGTGGTGCATGGCAATTCCCAGACAGTGTAGGTATAGCAGTGTAACCAGACAGTGTAGGTATGCTGGTGCACCCAGGACAGTGTAGGTATTGCACCTAGACAGTGTAGGTATATAGGCACCCAGACAGGGGTATACAGGTACCTAGATAGTGTAGGCATACAGTGTTTCCCAGACAGTGTCGATATATAGTGTACCCAGACATGTGTGTAGGTATACAGTGTACCCAGACAGTGTAGGTATATAGGCACCCAGACAGTGTAGGGTATACAGTGTACTCTAGACAGTGTAGGTGATAAGGCTATGTACCCAGACAGTAGTAGGTATACAGTGCTCTGAGACATGTAGGTACAGGTACCCAGACAGTGTAGGTCTACAGGCACCTAGACAGTGTGTGATAGTGTACCCAGACAAAGTGTAGGCATAACAGTGTACCCAGACAGTGTATGGCTTCAACAGTGTACCCAGACAGTGTATACAGTGTACCCAGACAGTGTAGGTATACAGTGCACCCAGACAGTGAGGTATACAGGCACAGTGTGAGGCATGGTGTACCAGACAGTGTGGTATACAGGCACCTGGGGACAGTGCAGGTATACACTGCTCCTAGACAGTGTAGGTGCATACAATGTACCCAGGATAGTGTAGGTGGCGTGCACCCAGGACAGTAGGCTGGCTGGTGTACCCAGACAGTGTAGGCTCTGGCTGGTGTCTCCAGATATGTAGGCATTGTGCCCAGACAGTGTAGGTATTGTACAGTGCACCCAGACAGTGCAGGCATGGCCAGTTGTACCAGACAGTGTATACAGTGTACCCAGACAGTGTAGGTATAGTAGTACCCAGACAGTACAACTCCTAGACAGGTATACACTGTACCTAGATAGTGTAGGTATACAGTAACAGACAGTAGGTATACAGGTACCTAGACAGTGTAGGTATACAGGCAACAGACAGGCACAGTGCTCCTAGACAGTGTAGGTATACAGCAGCCTAGACAGTGTAGGTATACAGTGGTTCTAGACAGTGGTATTACAGTGTGTACCTAGGACAGTGTAGGTATGCACCCAGACAGTGTAGGTATACAGTGTACCCAGATTGTGCAGGCATACAGTGCACTCCAGATTGAGACAGTGTACCTATGTAGGCATGTGTAGACAGTGGTATACAGTGCAACAGACAGTGTAGGCATACAGTGTACCCAGACAGTGTAGGTATGTACAGTGTACCCAGACAGTGTAGGTATACAGTGTAACAGACAGTGTAGGTATTATTATGTACCCAGACAGTGAAGTATAGTGCACCAGACAGTGCAGGGCATACAAGGCTCCCAGACAGTGTAGGCATACAGTGTACCTAGACAGTGTAGGCATGTACAGTGCACCCAGACAGTGTAGGCATACAGTGCACCCAGACAGTGTAGGCATGGCTGGGAGTGCAAAATTCAGACAAGTGGTAGGCATGGCTGCACCCAGATGGCGTAGGCATAAGAAGGCAATCCAGACAGTGAGGCATGACAATGTTCCCAGACAGTGTAGGTATACACGCCTAGATAGTTGTAGGTATACAGTGTACCTAGACAGGTAGGTACCCAGACAGTGTAGGCTTACAGTGTACCCAGACAGTGTGGCATACAGTGCACTCAGACAGTGTAGGTATACAGTGTACCCAGAGCTGGTGTAGGTATACAGGCACCCAGACAGTGTAGGTATACAGTGTACCTAGACAGTGTGTAGGTGGCTGGTTGGTGTACCTAGACAGTAGGCATACAGTGTACTCCAGACCAGTGTAGGCATATTGCGTACCCAGACAGTGTAGGTATACAGTGCACGGTAGACAGTGCAGGCATACAGCCACTCCCAGGACATTGCAGGGTATGGCTACAGTGTGGCCTGTACACAGTGTAGGCATACAGTGTACTAGACAGTGTAGGCATACAGTGTACCTAGACAGTGTAGGTATATGTACTAGACAGTGTAGGTATACAGTGTACCCAGACAGTTTAGGTACCTAAACAGTGTAGGGGTATACAGTGTACCCAGACAAATGGGTATACAGGTACTCTAAACAGTGTAGGTATACAGTGTACCCAGACAGGTATGGGCAGTGTACCCAGACAGTGTATGTTCCCAGACAGTGTAGGTATACAGTGTACCCAGACAGTGTAGGTATACAGTGTACCCAGACAGTAGGCATGGGCAGTGCACCCAGACAGTGTAGGCACAGTGCACTCCAGACAGTGGTATACAGTGCACCTAGACAGTGTACAGTGTACCCAGACAGTGTAGGTATACAGTGTAACAGACAGTGTAGGTATACAGTGTACCCAGACAGTGTAGTACAGTGTACCCAGACAGTGTAGGCATACAGAAAGTGTACCCAGACAGTGTAGGGTATACAGTGTACAGACAGTGTGAGGGGGTATAGTGTGGCCCAGACAAAGTGTATAACAGTACCCAGATGTGTAGGTACACAGTGTTCTCAGACAGTGTAGGTATACAGTGTACCTAGACAGTGTAGGGTATACAGGTACCCAGACAGTGTAGGTATACAGTGCACCAGACAGTGTAGGGGTATACAGCAACCTGGTGTGCATACAGTGCACCAGACAGTAGGTATTACACAATGTTCCCAGACAAGTGTAGGCATACACGTACCTAGATAGTTGCATACAGTGTACTCCAGACAGGTATACAGCAACAGACAGTGGCTTACAGTGTAACAGACAGTGCACCCAGACAGTGTAGGTATACACAGTGCACCCAGACATGGCATACAGTGCACCCAGGACAGTAGGCATACAGTGCACCCAGGACAGTGTAGGCATACAGTGCACCCAGACAGTGTAGGCATACAGTGCAATCTACAGACAGTGTAGGCATACAGTGTACCTTGTGACAGTGTGTGTACACAGTGTACCAGACAGTAGTACACAGTTTACCCAGACAGTGCATACAGGTACCAACAGTGTAGGTATACAGTGTGCTCCAGACAGTGTAGGCATAAGAAAGTGTACCCAGACAGTGTAGGCATACAGTGTACCCAGACAGTGTAGGTATACAGTGTACCTAGACAGCTTAGGTATACAGTGCACGAACAGTGGCATACAGTGTACCTAGACAGTGTAGGTAGATACAGTGTACCTAAACAGTGTAGGTATACAGTGCACCTAGACAGTGTAGGCATACAGTGCACCCAGACAGTAGGTGATGTACCGTGCACCCAGACAGTGTAGGCATACAGTGTACCCAGACAGTGTGGGTATACTGTGGGTACTCAGACAGTGTAGGTGCATACAGTGTGTCTAGACAGTGTGGGCATACTGTGTACCCAGACAGTGAGGCATACAGTGTACCCAGACAGTGCAGGGTATGGCGTACCCAGACAGTGTAGGCATACAGTGTACCTAGACAGTGTGAGAGAGACACTGCACCTAGAAAGTGTGTGTGTGTGGGTATACCTGCACCCAGACAGTATACTGTGTACCTAGACAGTGTATATAGTACCTAGACATGTGTGGGTATACAGTGTACCTAGACAGTGTAGGTATACAGTGGATACAGTACCTAGACAGTGTAGGTATACAGTGTACCTAGACAGTGTAGGTATACTGTACCTAGACAGTGTCCTAGCCAGTGTACTCAGACAGTGTAGGTATACAGTGTACCTAGACAGTGTAGGTATACAGTGTACCTAGACAGTGTAGGTATATAAACAAATATAACAAATAAACAATAATAAACAAAAATTCCATTAAACAAAAGAAAATCCGTAACAAAATATTTAGAGCCTTTGATCGCCTCTATTAAGGTTCCAACACTCACATATACGACGCCATAAACAAAAGTGAATCGGCCGACCTTTTCCCAAACCTCTTAGACACACTATAAAAGGATCTGGTGTGAGACGGAGATAAAAAGAAAAAACTTATGTCATTTATGAACAGAAACCCTTTATCATTGGTGGATCCTGAGGGCGGGACTATAGACGACAGTATCCATCTCCCATCTGTGTAAGAAAAAAGTGAGCATCGTTACTGTTTTTTTTTTGTAGGTTTAACTTTTGTGTGTTTTTAAAGGGTGTTTAGTGTACGGTGACTTAACCCCTTGAGTACGATTTCCCGATTTTCCCTATCCGACAGGCCGACAACGGAGGCTAGTTACGTCGGTCAAATGGGCTCGTTAGGTTGTTTTAAGGTCCAATTGGGTAGTTCGTGATGGTGAGAGATATCGGAAATGGTCATGGAGAGAGAGAGAGAGAGAGAGAGGAGAGAGAGAGAGAGAGAGAGAGAGAGAGAGAGAGAATTCTGAATAAATTACCAATGAAAATATACAATTGTGTCACGGTCGTTTGTGATAAGCCAGTGGGGTGTTTACTCTCCGCCAATCACAACACAGCATGACTAACACGGGTATTGTCATTGGCTGGGAGAGCTGGAGGCATATATAAACATTGAAGGTTTCGTGTTTGTCCATGGATAATGTTCGTAGCCAATGAAATGTGTTTGTTTACTTTATTCTGTGTTGTGATTGGTGGAGCTGAGGCCCTTAAGTATTCTCTCTCTCTCTCAAACACTAAAGGGTCTTAATTCTAAGTGTTGGTTTGTGGGCGTGGTGGGTGGGCGTGGTGGGTTGGGGTGGTTAGGTTAGGTTTAGATTAGCTTAAATTATGGTTAGATTAGGTTAAATTAGTGTTAGATTAGGTTATAAATCCAATGTAAACAAGTAATCATACGTCTGACAGCGCCAAGGAGAGGGAAAACATGTCGCCCTGCTTGATGACGGAGACAGTGATATAAGGCGGCGCTGCTGGTGAGTCGAGTTAGTGCTGATTGAGAACTGAAGTGGAAGTTGTTGACCTGATCTCTGCGACCTCCTAGTACCTCACTGTGAACCGTTGATCCTATGACCTTTGACCTGTACTGTGACCTTGACCTCTGCTATGGCTTTACGACCTGATTTTACGCACTCTCTCTCTCTATACCTATACGCTGAAACGACCAATGAGAATCGATTTTTGAGCCCAGGAGGATTTGATTGGTCCATCCCACCACCACCCCACCACCACCCCACCACCAATCCCCACCACCACCACCACCACCACCCCACCACTCACCCAATCAACCCCACCACCAACCCCACCACCACCACCACCACCACCCCACCACCAATCCCCACCCACCACCCCACCACCACCACCACCACCACCCCCACCACCACCACCCACCCCACCACCCCACCACCACCAATCACCACCAATCCCACCACCAACCCCACCACCAATCCCCACCACCACCACCACCACCACCATCCCACCCACCACCACCATCTCACCACCACCACCACCCACCACCACCACCAACCCCACCACCAACCCACCACCACCACCAATCCCACCACCACCACCAACCCCACCACCACATCCCACCACCAATCCCCACCACCAATCCCCACCACCACCTCCCCACCACCATCCCCACCACCACCACCACCCCATCATCACCAACCCACCACCAATCCCACCACCATCCCCACCCACCTCCACCACCACCACCAATCCCCACCACCACCCACCACCATCCCCACCACACCCCACCAATCACCAATCAATCCCAACCACCACCCAACCCCACCACCACCACCAATCCCCACCACCACCACCACCCACTACCACCCACCACCACCACCAATCCCAACCAATCTCCCACCACCAATCCCACCACCACCACCACCTCAACCACCAACCCACCAATCAATCCCACCACCAACCCCACCACCACCACCATCCCACCACCACCTCAATCACCCCACCACCAACCCCACCACCACCACCACCCCACCCCACCACCAAACCACCACTACCACCACTCACTCACCATCTACCACCACCACCAATCTCACCACCACCACCTCTCTCACCACCATCCCAATTCACCACCACCACTCCCACCCCACCACCACACTAATCTCTACCACCACCACTACCCCACCACTACCACTCAATCTCACCACCATCCACCACTACCCACCATCTCACCCTACCACCACCCCACCACCACCACCACTCCCCACCACCACTCCCACCACCAATCTCACCACCACCACCATCCTACCACTGTACCACTACCACTACCCCACCACCACCCTGTACTACCACCCTGCACCACTCACCACCACCTCCTACCACTTTTTTTTACGTGGCCCAGCCTCCCCCAGTTAGCCAGCCACACCTTCACACCATTTATTTATCTTTAATATTAAATATCCTAATACAAGCAAGAAGCTTTTTCATCCCATCTGGTGTTAAATTAGTTGAGCCGAGATTCATGCGGCATTCAGTGACTGTAGCCTCATAGTCAATATCTGCAGCAGTTACGGAGTAGGGGCAGAAGCCTCCCCTGAGGCAGAGAGCAAAGTTTAATTGAAGGAGAGACAAGGACAATGACATCTCATCCAGGCTGTAACATAACTTCTGGGCTGCTGCTTCTGTTCGGAGATCACTCCATGAGTCTGGGCGTAGAAACATTCTGCACTTGGGGCCCATCCCACCAGAGGCGTTGTGAACACTAGGAGGAGTGAAGCTGCCTTGATCAACATTTTGAATTCTCTCCCATATGCCCTTCTCTTTGTCGTTCTCGTTCCTTCCTGGCGCGCAGCATCGAGAGCCAGGTTACGATGACAAACGCACCATGGGATCAAAAAATCCTGATGTCGAAGAGAAAGCTCGCTGTCCCCATGTCCAGAATCCTTTGAGCACTGACGTCTGCCACACGGGTCTTGGCATGTGTTTGAAGTCCTGTAGAAGATCTCGCTATCCAGTGAAGGAGGGTCGGTTCTACCATGACGTCCCGGCAGATTTCCTTCAACATATTTGCTGTGAGATCCCTTACCTCGTCATGCCTCATGCATATGAAGCCCCCTTCTTGCAAACCATGGCGTGATCGCCATCAGGAAGAGCTTACACACGCATTGGGAGGGCAAACTTCTACTGGCCAACCGTACTCTTTAGAGCAATGGCATCTGTAAATTCTTGTTTGTTAAGGCTGAACCATTTGCCCTTATCGGTAACGTAGTTAACAAAGTTCGAGGCGCCCACCTCCTGCGCTATAGCTACTTTTTTTTTTCAAATTTTCTGGCAATTTCGGCAGCAACAGTTCCTGTAATCATCATTTTGGCAGTGCTGCCGATCTGTCGTAATGGACTCCACGTGATCTTTGTTTACTTCACCGGTGTCCATTTCGTTGCATTCTGGGCTATTATAAGTCTGCAGAGGGCTGCCAGAATTTTGATGTTCAGTGGCAGCAATCTCCTCTGGATTAGTTGGGGTCCCATCCCTCCCCAGTCTTGGTGGAAGTGCAAGAAGTGCTCTTTCTTCTAGGTTGTTGTGGTGTTTCACTAGTTTGGGAATGAACTTGACACTGATTGCTTCTTCCAAAGGGTGGAGGAGGTCCGATCTCAGGGATGGCACGTGACTGTGTAGTTCCAACGATGCTTGACTCCCCATGGGTGAATGCTGCAAAGGCCGCATGTGGCTCTGTGTTAGCAATCTCAGATAGAGCTTGGATTTCAAGCACCCACTCATTCATCTTTCCCCTGCCATGTACTGGGTCTTGAAGTAATGTAGTGCCACCATCATGCCTAGATGTCTTTGGTCGTCCTGTTATTTTGGACCTCACTTCCGCCAAAAACCTCCAATGCCCGTTCATAATGTTCTGGCTTCACGATGAGGAAGGACTTGTTGGCGTTTGGGGTGGTCCCCCACCCACTTTTTTGATGTCCTCCACTTTTCTCTGCTCCTGTGAGGTCATCAGCATATGCCAATTGTTTGACCCCAGTTGTTTCCAATTTTATTTCTTGTTGGAGTACTGATAGCCTATTGCATACACATTGCTATTGCAACAGGGTCCCCCTGTGTTGTTCCCTCGGTCGACTGTAGGATGGCATCACCTCGCAGAGCCTTGTTGTTTAATACGTAGAGGTTCGAAGGATTCTATAGGAGTTTTCTCAACATTCACTGCAAAGCTTGTGACACTTGATCTTGATGTTGTGCAGTGCGGTTTTGCGGTTAGGTGCAGGGAATGCGTTTAGCGTCGACCAGAGTAGAACGCCTCACACCGTGTTGTTTCAAATATCGTTCCTATGGCGTGTGTGAATGGCTGCCTCTACCAGCCTGGTGGTAGCACAACACTAGGTTCCTGTTGCTGTCCTGACATCATCCTTACCACTCTATTATACACTCTTCTGATGATCTGGCTCTCAGCACTTCCCCACCCCCATAGGTCTACATCCTGCTCTTTTCTCCAGAGGTGAATACAAGTGGGCAGGCCGTCAGAGCTCTGAGGTGATGGCAGCAAGAGATGCAAGCTTTCTTGCAAGGGTGGCAATGGCAGTGCAGAGATCGCTTGCTACAGGGCCAAACTTGTTTAAAGTGAGGATGACTTCTCCAACTGTTTGTATCCAGACTCCGAAGGGGCCGGCTCCTCACTGTAGCTCCTTCAGTGCCTTTTTCCACACCACATCTCTCCTTGTTATTTTCTCGAACAGGACAGCGTTTGGTGATATAAGCACCCTGGAGCCTGATGTGCCTCTATCTTCACTGAGAGGGATTTTTTCTTTCAGTTGTTTTAATGTCTCTGTTTATTGGCATCACCACCGGAGGATTCCCTGTGTGAGAGATCTTACCGCGAGAGACACTTTTCTCACACGATTTAGTTTCCAAACTTCCTCGTAGCGTCATCGGTGTTTTATTTTCCGCCCAGATCTTTAGTCTCTCCCAGTGTTCTTGCTTCCACATAGGGAGATCATCTAGGGCCCCAGTCTGCCACATTGTCAACCTTTCTCTTCATTATTGCTGCCACATTTTCTTTGTGCTTAGCCTTTGTGTGTGTCTCCTCTGACAAATAGGATGTGGTATTATTGCCAGTATTTGAAGAGCTAGGGGCGAGGAAGGGTCCTGAGTGTAATCAGTCATAAGTGAGTCATTCCGAATCATTTCTTTGGTGGCCGTACACTTGGGTGGTTCAAATAAGTTAGCTGGCGACCACTGACAATTTCTGAGTAGGTTTCTTTGACCCATACGCCGGCATTTTCCATCGACATGCCATTCCACTGAGGCGGCTGTCTCATTCACCTCGTGACATCTGCTGTTATTGGTCTAAAGCGTTAATCTGCACTTCATAATTTCAGGTTGAGTAGATTCACTGCTATCATTTAGATATCATCTGGTGGCGTGTCCTCAAGATATTCACTGTGGCTCCTGTGTCGGTTTCAAAGGCTACAAGGGTTGTGCCAATTGTTTCCCTTTCTGCAAGCCACACATGGTCGGTTGTTTCTCGCACAAACACAGCTAGTGCATTTTGGTACTTTGCCAGCACAGACACAACAATGTCTGTCACCCGGTGAGGCAGTTCTGCATCTTGGGTGGCAGTTATGTCCAGCCTCCGAACATCTGCTTTGGTCCCAGGCACATGATTAAATCTGGTTCTTATGAGGGAAGGGCGGAGAGGTGACAGGCTGACTGGTGTGTCCAGGCAGTAGGGCACATGCAAGTGCGCGTGGGTGTGTAGGTTACCCCCTAATAGCGACCATCCATACATCAGAATGATAATACACTATGGACAAGAGTTTGTCACACCAGGCACTAGTTTATATTTCCTTTACACAAATAAATCACTATTTATATGGTCTCACTGGTGTAATATCAGTTATATATACTCACTTGTCTTTGTCGAGACCCTAAGCATGAAGTGTCTCATTATGGGAGGGAGGCGACTGCATGGGTGGGGCAGAGTCTCGAAACCACTTGCCAAGCAGGCCTACTGACACTGGCACTGAGCCTGCATTATTCGCTGACCCACCAGTTCTCCCCACCTCACTACTGCTTGGTGATCGCCGGTCAACACACGGAATATTTACAATTTATGCCGTAATGGATGAGAAGAAACTTGCACAATTTTTAGGTGACATCCGATATTCATGGACACATTGTTAAATTCCTGGCTCCCACACAGCGAGTATGTCCCCACCAATAACATCTCTTTATCAGAGGGACGGTCCACCACACCCACGCCACGCCACGCCACCACCCACCACTACCACTACCACCCCACCACCACCACCACCACCACCACCACCACCACCACCACCACTACCATCCCACCACCACCACCACCACCACCACCACCACCACCACCACCACCAACTACCACTACCACCACCACCACCACCACCACCACCACCACCACCACCACCCCACCACCACCACTCACCACCACCCCACCCCACCAATCCCAACCCACCCCACCACCCCAACCAATCAACCCCTACCAACACCACCACCACCCCACCAACCAACCACCACCTCAACCATCCACCACCAACCACCACCACCACCATCCAACCAACCCCACCACCCCACCACCAACCAACCACCCCCACCACCACCAATCACCACCCCACCCACCAACCCCACCAACCCCACCATCAACCCCTACCATCCACCACCAACTACCAACCACCAACCAATACCCCACCAACTCCACCACCTTCAACTCAACCAATCATCCACTCAACCCTGCCAACCACCACCACCCCACCACTCAACTCTACCACCCCACCACCATCCCACACCAACTCACCACCTGATCCCAACCACCACCACTCAATCCTGCAACCACCACCCACCCTGCCACCACCACCACCACCACCACCCACCTCACCACCTATCCTTTCCACCATCCCACCACCCACCACCACCTACCACCACCACCACCACCACCAACCCCCACCACCACCACTATCCCACCACCCACCACCATCAACCCCACCAACTCCAAACTCACCACCAACCAACTCACCACCTGCACCAATCACCACCACCACCAACTACAACCACAACCAATCACCTACCAACCAATCAACCACTACCACTCAACCAACCCACCATACCACTACCATCCCACCAATCACCCCAACCCCAACCAACACCAATACCACCACCCCCACCACCACCAATCAACCACCAACCCCACCACCATCCCCAACCACCATCCCAACCACCCCACCACTCCACCCCACCAGCCAACCAACCCCATGTCACAACCAATCCCCCACCACCACCACCATCAATCCACCCCTACCAGCCACCACTCTACCACCACCCCACCAATCCCCAACCATCATCCCAACCACTGTCCAACTCAACTTATCAACCCACCACCACCATACCACCACCACCAATTCTACTCACCACCTCATCCCCACCACCACCACTACCACCACCACCACCCACTACCCCACCACCACTCCTACCACTACCACTACCACTACCACACTACCCTCACCACCACTACCACTACCACTACCCCTCACTACCACCACCCTCACCACACCACCACCACTACCTCACACTACCCTACCACTACTACTACCCTACCACTCACACACTCACACCACTACCTCACCACTACCTACCACTACCACTACCACTACCACTAATTCCGGGTTAAAACAGAGATATAATTACACCCCACGCACAAGCAGCGCGTTCAAACTTATCTACTAAATAACTATGTTCATTTAGGCTCTGTAGTAATTTCTTGTAGCAGCTGTGTGTGTGTGTGTGTGTGTGTGTGTGTGTGTGTGTGTGTGTGTGTGTGTGTGTGTGTGTGTGTGTGTGTGTGTCTTGTAGTGCATGTTAGTAGAGTCTTGTAGCCTGTAGTGAAGATCCTGTAGCCTGTAGTGAAGATCTGTAGCCTGTAGTGAAGATCATGTAGTAGTGAAGACCTGTAGCCTGTATTGAAGATCATGTAGCCTGTAGTGAAGATTCTGTAGCCTGTATTGAAGATCATGTAGCCTGTAGTGAAGATTCTGTAGTCAGCCACTCTACAAAACCTGATAATATCGCTAGAAATACTAACTACTTAAATTACTGTAGTGAAAATATTGCTTCCTGTAAATTTTTGTAAATTTGTAAGATAATTTTGGCTGTATTAATTATACATACATAGTGGTGTACATACATGGTTCAGGTACACATGTATATATAGAGGGTGTGTGTGTGTGTGTGTGTGTGTGTGTGTGTGTGTGTGTGTGTGTGTGTGTGTATGGATAGATACATATATGTTCAGGGATATATATATATATATATATATATATATATATATATATATATATATATATATATATATATAGAGAGAGAGAGAGAGAGAGGAAGAAAGAAAGATAGTGAGAGAGAGAGAGTGTTAGTATTAATTACCTAAGTTTAGTAATACTGCTGTGGGTATTGCACCATGTTGGCACCATGTTGGCACCATGTTGGCACCATGTTTGCCATGTTGGCACCATGTTGGCAATATGTTGGCACTATGTTGGCACCATGTTGGCACTATGTTGGCACTATGTTGGCACTATGTTGGTTATGTATGTTACATGTTGGCACTTATGTTGCGATTATATTGTTATGTGCCTATGTATTAATGTGTTGGGACTATGCTGGCACCATGTTGGCACTATGTTGGCACTATGTTGGCACCATGTTGGCACCATGTTGGCACTATGCTGGCACCATGTTGGCACTATGTTGGCACTGTTGAGAAGTATTTACAACTATTACGAACAATGTGACTGACTTGTGTGTTCCTCTCCTGTGTCTGATGTACACACACACACACACACACACACACACACACACACACACACACACACACACACACACACACACACACACACACACGTTTGGTTCGGTGATATAAACTAGGGTGTCTAATCTTCAGGTGATCATTAATAATTTTACGTCGATAATTTATCACTTTTTCTCCCCAAGATAATTAATTATAATTTCGTTGCTCATAAATTATTATTAACCAAAAATGAAGGAAAAATAATTTAATTAGTCACTCAGGTAAGACACGCCCACTTTATGGCGTCCTTAGCAACCGATGCAATTTTCTCGAAGCTGATTTGTTACTGGTTGCTAGGGAGTCAATGAGCAACCAATCATCTTTTATGGATTGTTTTGTTGACGAATTCAAGGCTTATGATTGGTTCTTGGTGTTGTTTGTTATTGTAGAACATTGTTTTTGTTTTGTGTTCTGTGTTATTGATGTTATTGTTATACACATAGGGCAGAACATTGTCTTGCACTGTTATTCATGTTATTGTTCTTGAGTTATCGCAAAACAATGCCTTATACACTTGTTCTCTAATGTTATTGATGTTATTGTTCTTCAGTTATTGCAGAACAATGCCTTATACACTTGTTCTCTACTGTTATTGATATTATTGTTATACACATAGGGCAGAACATTGTCTTATACTGTTATTCATGTTATTGTTCTTGAGTTATCGCAAAACAATGCCTTATACACTTGTTCTCTAATGTTATTGATGTTATTGTTCTTCAGTTATTGCAGAACACGACTTAACACACCTGTTCTCTTCTTACAGTGACTAAACTGGTTGGCAGCGAACCGGTTGAGCTGGAGAAACCTTTATACGAGGTACAGGTGCAAGAGAATGCTATCCCACACTTCCTATTGCAGCTCAGAGCCAAAGTGCTACAGCAAGGTAAGTGTCCCTCTCTGTTTGTTTGTTTTCAATTTGTGGTACTAATTCTTTCTTTTCTTTCATTCTCTCTCTCTCCTTTTGTCTCTTTTCCTCTCTCTCTCTCTCTCTAGCTCTATTCTTCCTTCCTTCCTTCCTTCCTTCCTTCCTTCCTTCCTTCCTTCCTTCCTTCCAAACGATCCTACACCTCTTGCAACTGAGAGCAATTTGTAACAACATAAATGTCTCCCTCACTGTCTCTCCCTCACTGTCTCCCTCACTGTCCTCCCTCACTGTCTCCCTCACTGTCTCTCCCTCACTGTCTCTCCCCACTATCTCCCTCACTATCTCCCCTCACTGTCTCTCCTCACTGTCTCTCCCCCACTGTCTCTGCTCTCTGTCCTCCCTCACTGTCTCCTCACTGTCTCCTCACTGTCTCCCCACTGCCCCCTCACTGTCTCTCCCCACTGTCTCTCCTCCTCACTGTCTCTCCCTCACTGTCTCTCCCTCACTGTCTCTCCCTCACTGTCTCTCCCTCACTGTCTCTCCCTCACTGTCTCCTCCCCTCACTGTCTCCCTCACTCTCCTCCCTCACTGTCTCTCCCTCACTGTCTCTCCCTCACTCATCTCTCCCTCACTATCTCTCCCCACTGTCTCCTCCTCACTGTCTCCCTCCCTCACTGTCTCTCCCCTCACTGTCTCTCCCCACTGTCCTCCCTCACTGTCTCTCCCTCACTGTCTCTCCTCACTGTCTCTCCCTCACTGTCTCTCCCTCACTGTCTCTCCTCACTGTCTCTCCCTCACTGTCTCTCCCTCACTGTCTCTCCCTCACTGTCTCTCCCTCCTGCCTCTCCTCACTGTCTCTCCCCCACTGTCTCTCCCTCACTGTCTCCCTCCTCCCCTCACTGTCTCTCCCTCACTGTCTCTCCCCACTGTCTCCTCCCTCACTGTCTCTCCCTCACTGTCCTCCCTCACTGTCTCCCCCCTCACTGTCTCTCCCCCACTGTCTCTCCTCACTGTCTCTCCCCTCACTGTCTCCCCTCACTGTCTCTCCCCTCACTGTCTCTCCCTCACTGTCTCTCCCTCACTGTCTCTCCTTCACTGCTCTCCCCTCACTGTCTCTCCCCTCACTGTCTCCCTCTGTCCCTCCCCTCCTGTGTCTCCCTCACTGTCTCCCCTCACTGTCTCTCCCTCACTGTCTCTCCCTCCTGTCTCTCCCTCACTGTCTCTCCCTCCTGTCTCTCTCTCTGTCTCCCCTCACTGTCTCCCCCTCACTCTCTCCCCTCACTCTCTCCTCTGTCTCTCCCCTCACTGTCTCCCTCCTGTCTCTCCCCTCACTGTCTCTCCCCTCACTGTCTCTCCCTCACTGTCTCTCCCTCTTTGTGTCTCTCTCCTCCACTGTCTCTCCCTCCCTGTCTCCTGTCTCCCTCACTGTCTCTCTCCTGTCTCTCCTCCTGTCCTCCCTACTGTCTCTCCCTCTTTCTCTCTCTCTCTGTCTCTCCCCTCACTGTCTCTCCCCTCACTGTCTCTCCCTCACTGTCTCTCTCCCTCCTGTCTCTCCCTCTGTCTCTCCCCTCACTGTCTCTCCTCCCTGTCTCTCCCACCTGTCTCTCCCCTCCTGTCTCTCCTCACTGTCTCCCTCATGTCTCTCCCTCCTGTCTCTCCCTCTTTGTCTCTCCCCCACTGTCTCTCCCTCACTGTCTCTCCCCTCCTGTCTCTCCCCTCACTGTCTCTCCCTCCCCTGTCTCTCCCTCCTCTCTCCCTCACTGTCTCCCCCTCACTGTCTCCCCCTCTGTCTCTCCCCTCACTGTCTCTCTCCCTCACTGTCTCTCCCTCCTGTCTCTCCCCTCCCTGTCTCCCCCCTCACTGTCTCTCCTCACTGTCTCTCCCCTCACTGTCTCCTCCCTCACTGTCTCTCCCTCTGTCTCTCCCTCACTTTGTCTCTCCCTACTGTCTCTCCCTCACCTGTCTCTCCCTCCTGTCTCTCCCTCACTGTCTCTCCCCTCATGTCTCTCCTCACTGTCTCTCCCTCACTGTCTCTCCCTCCTGTCTCTCCCTCACTGTCTCTCCCCTCTGTCTCTCCTTACTGTCTCTCCCCTCACTGTGTCTCCCTCCTGTCTCTCCCTCCTGTCTCTCCCTCTGTCTCTCCCTCACTGTGTGTCTCCCTCACTGTCTCTCCCCTCCCTGTCTCTCCTCTGTCTCTCCCTCACTGTCTCTCCCTCACTGTCTCTCTCACTGTCTCCCCCCTCCCACTGTCTCCCCCCTCCTGTCTCCCCCCTCACTGTCTCTCCCTCACTGTCTCTCCCCTCACTGTCTCTCCCTCCTGTCTCTCCCTCCTGTCTCTCCCTCCTGTCTCTCCCCTCACTGTCTCTCCCTCCTGTCTCTCCCTCCTGTCTCTCCCTCACTGTCTCCTCCCTCACTGTCTCTCCCTCACTGTCTCTCCCTCACTGTCTCCTCCTCACTGTCTCTCCCTCACTGTCTCCCCTCACTGTCTCTCCTCCTGTCTCCCTCCTGTCTCTCCTCCCTTCTCCTCCCTCACTGTCTCTCCCTCACTGTCTCTCCCCTCACTGTCTCTCCCCTCACTGTCTCTCCCTCACTGTCTCTCCCTCCTGTCTCTCCCTCACTGTCTCTCCCCTCCTGTCTCTCCCTCTCTGTCTCTCCCACTGTCTCTCCCTCCTGTCTCTCCCTCACTGTCTCTCCCCTCACTGTCTCTCCCTCCCTCTCTCCTCCTGTCTCCCCCTCCTGTCTCTCCCCTCCTGTCTCCCCTCACTGTCTCTCCCTCCCTGTCTCTCCTCACTGTCTCTCCCCTCACTGTCTTTCTTCACTGTCTCTCCCCCTCACTGTGTCTCTTCCTGTCTCTCCCTCACTGTGTGTCTTCACTGTTTCTTCCCTCACTGTGTTTCTTCACTGTCTCTCCCTCACTGTCTTTCTTCTCTGTCTCTCCCCTCACTGTCTCTTCACTGTCTCTCCCCTCACTGTGTCTCTCCTGTTTCTCCCCTCACTGTGTTTCTTCACTGTCTCTCCCTCACTGTCTTTCTTCACTGTCTCTTCCCCTCACTGTCTTTCTTCACTGTCTCTCCCTCACTTTTCTCCCTCCTGTTTTTCTTCTCATTGTCTCTCTTCCCGTATCTCCCCTCACCCCCCCCTCCTTTTCTCCCCTCACTGTCTCTCTTCCTGTGTATTCTTAGTGTCATGCTCATTTCTCCCCTTTTTGCCCCTCACTGCTTGCCTCTCTCATTATCTCCCTCACTGTCTCTCTCTTTCATTGCGTCTCTTTTACTTTCTTTTTCTCTTTCTCCATCTCCTTCTCATCTCCTCACATCCTCCTCTCCATCTTCCCCTCATAACCTACCCTCACCATCTCCACTCATAACCTACCCTCACCACCTCCCCTCACAGCCTACCCCTCTCGATCTCTCCTCCTTAACCTACCCTACCACCTCTCTTCACAGCCTACCTCACAATCTCCCCTCAGAGCCTACCACCCATCTCCCCTCATAACCCCACCCCTCCTATCTCCCCTCTGGCCTACCCCTCACCATCTCCCCTCACACAGCCCTACCTCACCATCTCCCCTCATAGCCTGCCTCACCATCTCCCCAGCCTCCCCTCACCATCTCCCCTCACAGCCTACCTCACCATCTCCCTCACAGCCTCCCTCACCATCTCCCTCACAGCCTCCCTCACGTCTCCCCTCACGCCTCCCTCACCATCTCCCCTCATAACCCTGCCCTCACCATCTCCCCTCACAGCCCACCCTCCTGTCTCCCTCACAACCTACCCTCACCATCTCCCCTCCTTAGCCTACCCCTCACCATCTCCTCACAGGCTACCCTCAGCATCTCCCCTCATAACCTACCCTTACCATCTCCCCTCACAGCCTACCTCACGATCTCCCTCACAGCCTACCTCACCATCTCCTCTGTAGCCTACCCTCACCATCTCCACTCATAGCCACCCTCACCATCTCCCCTCACAGGCTACCCTCACCATCTCCCCTCACAGCCTACCCTCAACATCTCCCCTCTGGCTTACCTCACCATCTCCCCTCATAGCCTACCTCACCATCTCCCCTCACAGGCTACCTCACCATCTCCCCTCATAACCTACCTCACCATCTCCCCTCACCTACCCTCACCACCTCCCCTCACGCCTACCCTCACCATCTCCCCTCACAGCCTACCCTCACCATCTCCCCTCACAGCATACCCTCACGATCTCCCCTCACAGCCTACCTTCACCATCTCCCCTCACAGCCTACCCTCACCATCTCCCCTCACAGCCTACCCTCACGATCTCCCCTCACAGCCTACCTTCACCATCTCCCCTCACAGCCTAACCTAACAACTCTGGGACGTGACAGGTGATGGGTAAATATTACCTGGCATTAATTAATGAAACGGGCCTCTACACCCGGGTCAGGTCCCCTCTGCTAATTAGCCTCCCTCACTTTAATTGTCTCCCGCTCTAATTTCTGGCTCTAAGTCTTACTCTAACTATCTCTAATTATCTCTCGGCGGGGGTTGGCACTATCTCCAAGATGTTCGCTAATATGGTCCAGATGGTCGCTGTTCGTCGGCTCATTATTCGGTGTATTCATGTTCAAACACACACATATGTTTATACACACACCTTAATATGTACAGGTATACACATTTGAGTGTTATATAAAGACATTATAAGAACATATTTATATTGAAAATCTAATAATTTGTATATAAATAAGTTGTTTATGCAGAAATACGAATATATTGAAACAGATGGCAATGTTTATGAAACGTTTTATGGACTATTTTATGGCGGTTTATATACAAACATTTTAAGTGGAAATATATATATATATATATATATATATATATATATATATATATATATATATATATATATATATATATATATATATATATATATATTGTGTGTGTGTGTGTGTGTGTGTGTGTGTGTGTGTGTGTGTGTGTGTGTGTGTGTGTGTGTATTCAAAGTGTGATGTACATAAAGACATATTTACGCCTTTATGTATATCTAAATTAATACCATGTGTCATTTTAGACTTAATTATATCCAGGTAATTAATAGAGTTATTTAAAGTGTGTGAAGATAATAAACAGTAATTACCTCTAATGAGAAGATGGGTTGTACGTGAAATAAAACCACCACCTGCCTGCGTCGGTAGCTAAATGACTGTCTCACTTGACTCGCCCACTGAAAGATGAGTTTTCCTTCACCTGAATTAAGTTCTATAATTAGTCCTCCCTGGTGCAACGTACTTCATGTTGTCACTTAATTTGACCGACTTTCTTAGAGATATTTCCCCTTTATATATATAGCATTAACACACATATGTAGAGTATAGAGCCAAGACACATAAGTAATATTTAAGATACGTATGTAGCATTAACACACATGTGTAGAGTATATAGCTAAGACACATAAGTAATATTTAAGTCACATATGTAGCATTAACACATATTTAACATTATTAATATATATCATAACATATATCCCCAACTCACCATCTTACTTCACTTGTTTTTAAAGGTTAAAGATCGACCTGCTACTTCCTCCTCCTGCCTCACCGAGCCTATCTCCTCCTCATCCTGATCCTCCCTTACCGAGTTCTTCTTCCTCCTCTTCCGTCCTTACCGAGTCTTCCTCTTCCTCCTCCCTCACCGAGTCTTTCTCCTCCCTCCTTACCAAGTCTTCCTCCTCCCTCCTTACCAAGTCTTCCTCCTCCTCCTCCCTCACCGAGTCTTTCTCCTCCTTGTCCTCGTCCTCCTTTACCAAGTCTTTCTCCTTCACCTTGTTTTCCTCCAAATCCTCCTCCTTCTCCTCCCTCACCAATCTTCCTCTCCCTCGTTCTCCTCCTCTCTCATCGAGTCTTCCTTCTCCTCGTCCTCTTCCTCCCTTACCAAGTCTTCCTCCCTCACCAGTCTTCCTCTTCTTCCTCCTCCTCCTCCTCTTATTCTCTCACCGTGTCTTCCTCCACCTCCTTCACCGTGTCTTCCTCCTCTTCTTCCTCCTCCTTCTCCTCCTCCCCCTCCTTCTCCCTTGCCGTTTCTCCCTCCTCCTCCCTTACTATGTCTCCCTCCTTCGCCTCCATTACTATTTCTCCCTCCTCCTTCCTCACTATGTCTTCCTCCTTCTCCTTATCCCTCACTTTGTTTCCCTAATCCTCCTCCTCCTCCCCTTCTTTTTCTTTCCCCTCCTCCCCTTCTACTTCTTCCTCCTCCTCCACCTCCTCTTCCTCTTCTTCTTCCTCCTCCTCCTTTACCATGTTCCCCCTCATCCTCCTCCTTTTCCTCACCGTGTCTCTATACTCTTCTTTCTCCTTCTCATGCTTCTCCTCCACCTCCTTTAGCGGGTCCCCCTCCTCCCCCTCCCCCTCCCCATCCCAAAGCCCAACCTTGTCTCTCGAATCCTCCTTCTCTTTCTTCTCTTTCTCCTTCACCTTCTTCTACTCTTCCTCCTCATCTTCCCGCATCGTGTCATCTTCCTCCTCCTCATCATCATCGCTTAATTTGTCTTCCTTCCCTCCTCCTTCCTTCTACTACATCAATTTATCTCCCTCCTCCTCCTTCTCTTCCTCCTATTTCCTCACTGTGTCTTCCCTTCCTCCTTCTCCTGTGTCAACTCTTCATCTACAGAAAAAATAGGAAGAGAGAGCTTCTTCTCTTGAGGCGCGCCACCAATAAGAGGTAAATATACAGTTTAATATACAGTTTATCCTGGTACCTTCTGGCCAGGATGGGACTGTGTAAATAAAGGATCTGAATGAGAGTGTGTGTGTGTGTGTGTGTGTGTAAGTCCTCACTGCCAGTACACAGCCTCTTCTTCATCAACACTCATGCTGTGCCTCCTCGTGGCAACATACGGTAACTGGATGCCTCGTGGCCCCAGGCTAGACACTGCAGGGGATCTCGGAGCAGCAGTGGGCCCCAGAAGAACGATGCATAGGCTCTGGCATGTGGACACATCTTGGCGCCTGAAAACCGCTGTCATACTGTCTTGTGGATTAACCTTGGTAGGTATAAGGCTACGGGAGTAAACCCCAAACGAAAAATCTGCGGTGGAGCCCTGCATTAGGAAGGTATGCTTACATAGATCCAACAAGACCACAACGTCAGTATAGGCGGAAGAGGTGACTACCATCGGAACAATGACTACACCGGCGGACGAAGGCAATGCCTTCTGGACAAGCTACAAAGGCGAATCCCAACAAACTGGGCTATCAGCAGTCAATAGCAACTCTCCCTCTCCCCAGTCGTTGCAACACTTGCACCTCTGCAATAGGAAAAGGGAGAGCAAAGATGTGTGGTTGTAGTCTGCACTCCTGCCTCACTACATAAATCAACTCATGTTCAGCCATCTTCCAGCTCATTATACTTCTCATCATCATCAAAACCCCTCTTCCCCCAAAAGTCCAATGGTGATGGAGGAGTGGCGACTGGGACAAGCAGAGATTAATGCCGGGAGTCTCTGCACATGGGTGGCATAGAGAATATGATCGGTTATGCACTGGGATTTAGGCAGCAGTGCAATCCGGTACTATCTGTGTGATTAAGCAGCCCTTTCGATGAGCCACTTTGCTCACCCCACATAGGGAGGGGGCTAGAAAAGGTGCCCTTGACATAGCCTGCCTAAAAAAACCAACCTGACTAGACAACCACACCCAGCAAGGTCAACTTTAAATGGTCGAAAACACAATCAAGATCACAGATCCAAACAAAAACAAACTACACAACCTCTTATGGTCGCTGCATGGAATGTAAGGACCCTTCTGGATACTGGCACAAATGAGCGTCGTGAAAGAAGAACCGTCCTCGTGGCAAAAGAACTGGCTTGGTATAATACTGACATAGCATCTATTAGTGAGTCCCGGCTCTCAGACGAGAGTCGACTCACAGTACAGGGATCTGGCTATACCTTCTACTGTAAAGGTAAGCCTGCTGTGAAGAAAAACCACATTTATGGAGTTGTATTTGCCATCCTCCAATGCATCCTACAAAGGCTAACTGAAATGCCTATTTGAATCAACGAACTCCTCGTGACGCTCAGAGTTCCACTGAATCACTCACACCATGCCTTCTTCATCAGTGCATCCGCCCCAACACTGGATGCAGAGCATGACATCAAGGGGGCCATTTATGCCGACCTTGACAGAGTGCTAACCTCTATCCCCAGAGAAGATATGGTTATGATTCTAGATGACTTCATTGCCATAGTTGGCAGATATGCTGACATTTGGCAGAGAATCATATGTAGAAATGGATGTGGCAAGTGTAATCCCAACGGCCTATTCCTCCTCAGCAAGTGTGCTGCACACAACCTCACTATCACTAATACCATGTTTAGGCAGGCCGACAAGTTCAAGGGTTCGTGGCAACACCCAAGATCCAAACACTGGCATCTCACTGACTACTGTACATCATTGTCAGAGAAAGAGATCGCCGAGATGACCTCATTACCCGAGCCATGTGTGGCTCAGACCCCTGCGACACTGATCATCGGCTCATCAGATCCAAGCTCTCACTTCACCTCACTCCAAAACGGCAAAACCAAGAAGCCTCCAGAAGAGGTTATAACACTAAGCATTTGGAGGAACCAGCAGTAGCACATCCTTTCAGAGATCAGCTCGAACATGGGCTGATAAACAACCCAAATGCTAGTGCCGAATGGGGTATTCTCGACATTGTCATAACAAAAACCTGCAAAGAGACCCTCGGCCAGATCGAAGGAGTACACCAAGACTGGTTTGATGAAAATGACCCGGAAATCAATGTACTCGTCGATGATAAACGTGCCGGTTTAATTGACTGGCAGAACAACCCTCAGACTCGAACAAAAGTTTACATCTACCGCAAGAAGAAAGATGTGGCCCAGCGCGAACCTCACAATCTAAAGATTGAATGGTTGAAAAATAACTCATGTGAAATGCAAAAACTTGCAGATCAACACAAGATGCGCGAATTTATCAATTCTACTAAGCATTTTACGGGCCAGTCATTCATGGTGCAGCCCCCTCCGCTCTTCCGACTGTAACTCTCTAATTAAAAACGAAGAAGGCATCCTTCAGCACTAGAAAAAGCACTACTATTCGCTGCTCCACCGAAACACTGATGTGGATGTCTTGACTTCCCAGCAGGTCCTTCAGCATCCAGAGTTGACCCATGTCAGCTATCCCTGGATGAGGTAGCTACTGACATCAAACAGATTAAGACAAACAAAGCTTCAGGGGGTGATGAAATTCCAGCCGAGGTGGATAAAGCAAGAGAACCTCTGCTTACCAGCTGCTTCCACCTTTTCCTGGAGAATATATATGGGAAAAGGAGGAGATCCCCCAAACTCTTAAAGGGAGACCTGTTAGACTGTGGCAACTACCGTGGATCTCGCTTCTATCCATAGCTAGCAAGATTATCACCTGAGTCCTCCTAAACATACTTCTTCTTGTGACGGAAAATTTCCTCCCAGAATCTCAATGTTTCTTTAGACCACCACGTGGCACCTCTGACATGATCTTTGCTGCCCGCCAAATACAGGAAGAGTGCAGAGAACAGCATCTTGACCTGTACATGGCCTTCATCGACCTATCCAAGGCCTTCGACTCTGTCAACAGGGAAGCCTTCTAGCGGACCCTCAGTCGCTTGGGTTGCCCACCAAAATTCATCACTATTGTGAGGCAACTCCACGATGGCGTGAACGGCAGTCCTGCACAAACGGGGGTAAAACAAAGTGTACTCGCACCAACTCCCTATATTTTTTCTGCATCCCTTACTCGTGCCAGTGCCAATTTAGCCGGCGAGGTGAACGTCCAGTAATGGATGAAGTGTCTTTTCAACATAAGACGACTCCAGGCAGGAGCAAAGATGTCGGCAGCTTCTATTACTGAACTTCAGTATGCAGACGACCTCACCTTTGTCGCTCACGCTGAACGTCACCTATAGGAGATCCTACACACCTATGTAGATGCGTATGCACACTTCGGCCTTGAGGTGAATGTACGTAAGACTCTAATGTTACCCACTTTCAGTATCTCGGCTCCCACCTGTCCAACACCGCGAACAACGATGAAGAGATTCAACATTGGGTCTGATGTGCATCTCAAGCCTTTGGTAGACTCTGTCCCCGTGTTTTCAGCTGTAGGGAGCTGAAATTATCTACAAAGTTGCATATATATTGAACAATGGTCCTCCCCAACCTACTATATGGCAGCGAGACATAGGTCACTTACAGAAATCACCACAAGCCACTTGAAAACTTTCATTAATGTACAGTAGTCGATATTCCATCCTCCGGGTTCGCTTGGAAGACAAGAGAACAAATGCTAATATTCTCGCTGATTTTGTAGGAGCATCGAGGCAACGAATATCCATGAATAACTATGTTGGACTGGCCATGTTACCCACATGGACGACAGTAGACTGTCAAAGCAACTACAGTACTTTACAGTCACCTAACGAATATTAAACATAACGCTGGCGTGCAACTGAAAAGGTATAAAGATAGTCTTAAGACAAACCTAAAAAAGCGCTAAATCAACCCACTCACCAGGAGACGACCACTCCTCACCGAAACGTTTGGAAGAGCACCACACGAAGAAGGTGTCAATACTTTTGAGTTAGCCTGACTGCATACCGAGGTAGAGGAGCGCAGGTGACATCTTTAATAACTCACACAGACACAACTCCTCGACGTCACTATAGATAACAAGATGAATTGGAAAACACACATGAGCACATTTAACTTCCTGCTTTCGTCTCCACTTGCTCTGACGTCCCAAGTTTTTCAAAATTCCCGCGCCCGAGTTCTTCAGTGCTTGCTCAACATTCATACTTACTAAAATCATCTATTCCTCCACTGGCTGGTCTTCCTCCTTAACTGCTACACAACGGAAACACCTAGAAAAAGTGCAGTAGAGGGCGTGCAAGATTATTCTCTGCCCCTCCTACTCCAAATACCATGAGGCGCTCAACACACTGATCCTCTAGGCTCTCTCTCATCATCACCAAGACCTCATCTGCAAATTTGAGTAGAAGATTCTGCACCATCCTCGACACCGTCTTCTGTTTCCACCCGAGATCCCTCGTCCGCCAATTGCGAATTGCTGTTCGACAGTAGCAGACAGAGCCAACGCTTCTGATGACACTCTCTAATTGGTGACCGGCAGCAGCGGGAATGCACCTTCCGTGAACAGCCAATCACAATTTGACCATAGACCGTACCTAGACCTCATCAACCAGAACAACTCTTAGAACCGGCTTAATTGAACGAACGACCTCGACCGTCCCTGGATAACTCCTCCTCACAAATCAAAACTAGAGTGTAGACATCCTCACGAACACTCAAGGTTGCCAACAACAGCTGTTCTCCCAACGGGCAGTGCGACTGACACACACTACTGCTGGAGGGCAGCTGTTTCATGACCTTCCTGACGTGGTTGAAGGGCTTTTTCTCCACCTAAAGATTTCTTATTACTTACGCTGGCCGAGGCACCTGTATTATATATAATTTTTTAAGCCCACCTCGCAACTTTGTTGGATTGTGTGTGGTCTTTGGAGGTCAGGGAAAAACAGGCCGAGCCCATAGTGACGACTGTGATCGTGCGGTCACTCCACTGTGCGGAGGCTGTCTTTGGTATAATAGAAGGGTCTCCAATAACCTTCTACATGTAAAAATGGCAGTTAATCTAAGAATGAGGATTAAAGACAAATATAAACCCATTCGTGGATTGAATGTTATTACCCTAGCATATGTTGAGCTAAGTGTACCCTTCAATAGGGTGTTCAACAAGAACGAGGGAGTTAAAGTAATTTGCCCTCAATGAAAACGATGCAAACAAACTGCTCATCACGAAGGCAAAACAAATCTTTACCAGGAATGGACTTAGTGTGGTCATGCCACTTGAGCTTAAAGCCAGGAGATTAGTTTTCATAAGGAAACTAGATTCTCAATAGGTGGGGGAAACAGCAGAATTCTTGAAGACAGATATAGTAAACAGAAATGAAGGGCTTAGAATTGAAGAGGGGGCTGTATCGCTCTTGCCTCGCAAGCGAGATGTCACGGGTTCGATTCCCGGGCTGGTGGAAAGTTGTTCGGACACACTTCCCAGCCTCCCTTGGTCCCTGTTCACCTAGCAGCAAAGTAGGTACCTGCTGTAAATCGAAAGTTGCTAATTCGTATTCAGGGAAAGTTGTTGGAGCTACTAATAACTTGCTTAGACATAAAACCATTGACTCTTCAGGCTTCTACGCCCTTGACTCTTCAGGCTTCTACGCCCTTAACTAATGAGACATAAAGGCAAGCATGAACTTAACATGCTTCCCTGTTGGGCGCTGTAAACGCTTCTGCGCTTCACCTTACACAAGGATGTAGGGCGGTGCCCCCCCCCCAAAAAAAAAGATATGATCAAGACACGGTATGGAGAATGATCAAGAGAGCCAAAATAAAATTTGGCACAAAAGACTCCTTTGTAATCTCAACAGCAGACCTAATAAGAAAACATGGGGACTTTGCGAAATGAGATCACCGCCTCAACAACAATCCTCAAAGAAAAATTAATAATGGATCATCTTCAATTGAAAACACTCAAGATCCTGCAGCATAATGTCCGTGACTCGAATACGTGCAAAACATCACTTTGCATCATATGCAACGAAATCAGTCCGGACAAGTGCACACGGCGAAGCTGAAAAAAAAATCAACTATGACACTCACCAATCAAACAAAAGCGGGCCAAAACACGACGGAGTGGCAGTAGCGGTGAAAAAAAAAGAAGAAAATATATGATAATAGACAACTTTAACAGTGAATTTAATGCTATCAAGCTACAGACAACTCGGGGCGAAATAAGAATTACAACAACTTATCTACCCCCAAGAAGACTATTCCTCCCTGTCGAAGACCTCCTTGAACTAATAAATTATAATATCCCAATGTACATCCTGGAAAATTATAATGCTAAACAGCACATATTTACAATGACAACAATAACAGCATAGGTACAACAAAGGAAAGAATAATAAACACCGTAAGACTACTACACCTGGGTCCGTACTTCACCACATGGACGGGACCAAACAGCGTCTCAACACCCGACAAAATCCTGTGTAACAACAAAGCATTTCTGAACTACCACATAGAGCAAGGCCCCATTACCCCAAGTGATCATATCCCGATAATGTTCACAATCTCAACCAACCCAATGCATAAAATATTACCACCAAGACTCCAGATGAGCAAAGCAGACTGGATAAAATACAAGGAACTACTGGAAAATTACCCTCTACTGAATGTAAAACAAGGAAC
The DNA here is from genome assembly GCF_018991925.1 of Homarus americanus. NCBI lineage: Eukaryota > Metazoa > Arthropoda > Malacostraca > Decapoda > Nephropidae > Homarus > Homarus americanus. Next base: position 87,191 of record NW_024737026.1, read on the forward strand.
ACTTACAGAAATCGAGGAACTAGATAAGCTACACAACGCTATAAAGCAAGCAATCAACCAAACAACCTCATTAATGACATACAGAACCCTTCCAGGTAATAAACCCACTGGAGTATTAAAGAGGCTACAAGTACAATACAATAATACAAGGACATATATATAACAAGCAGGACCCACTAGAGAACTACTCCAAAAAGTAAGAGAAATCCAGCATGACCTCCAAGGACAATATATAAAAATTAACAACGAAAAATGGAACAGTCTAATATGAAACATAGATATGACAAAGGACACAAAAACATTCTGGCAAAACATTAACATATTACTTGGCACCAAAAAACAATCATTAAACTACCTAAAAGACCAAAACGGAGATAAACCCTATACAGAAAAAAAAAAGAGGCCTTTCGTAGAGAATAAAAGAATGTATTCAGAATATCAGAAGAAGAATGACTAAAAGAGCGAAAAAAGAGACTGATGCCCTATCATATAGGAAATCCAGATAGATTCATAGGACACGACCTAACAGACCAATACAAGCACTCCTAAATATATACAATTCAGCTCTATCAGCCGATTACTTCGTCAAGCACAAAACAAACAGTATTCTACAAAAATTCCTGGATACAAATAATAAACACAACCCAAGACAACATGGCTTCAGGAGGGGGCGACGAACCCAAACTGCAGTAGCTATAATAATAGAAATCATCGCCAAAGAAAAACAACATGGAAACCAAGTAAACCTTGTCCTGAGAGACGTGGCAAAAACCTTTGATAAAGTGTGGCACACAGGCCTAAAGTACAAAAACTTACAACTACACCTGCCTGCAGAAAGTGAGAGAATCCTATGTGGCTACCTCCGAAACAGAAGAACACAGCTGCAAATTGGTACGTATCGAGGGCCAACCCTAGACCTCGAACGTGGAGTGCCCCAGGGGGCCGTCCTGTCCCCAACACTATTCACCATATATACACTGTACAAGCAACGTACCAGAAACAACACAATATAGCGAGCATATCAACTTCACAGATGACGTTACACAAATCATATTATACCCTGGGAAGTCAGAGGCAATGATAGCACGCCAGGAAGCGCATGCAGTAAAGAACATAAATGATTACGAAAGTGGAAGATTAAAACAAATATTAACAAATTTAAAATCATACCAATTGCCAAACAAAAGATCGAATCAGTCATCATGGATGAAGAAATATACCCATAATAGGACTCAAGATCACAAAAACCGGATACCAAAGCTTCATTATAGAAAAGGACAACAAAGTACGGAGCAAAAAAAAAAAATAAATAAATAAAACAAAAAATACGAGATTCCAAAACCTAAATACACAAACAAACTAAAACTGTATTCGGTAGTAATCAAATCAATAACAAGCTACCCGGCTGTACCAATCAACGCATTCAGTGACACAAGAATCAAGAAACTGCAAACAATACAAAATAAATGTCTGCGATTTATATATAACATCAGATATGAACAAAGGATAACAAACGAACAACTGCACATGAGAGCCAACATCGAGGCAGTAAATGTAGACATATACAACAAAGCTAAAAGAACGTGGGGGTAAGTAGAAGAGTTAGAGTTAGAAGCTGTAGCTCACTGGCTCGAAAATTAAATGGAAAGAACAGTGAGAGAACATTCGTGGTTCAGATCGAGCAGAACAAGACTAAACAACCCAGCATCAATACCAAGATACAACTAATAACCTCAAAACAATACAATAAAAATATAAAATAAAAATCTCATAGAATGAATAGCCAATTAAAACAATGCTAACACAAACACCAACCTGTTCAATTAAAATAAAAAAATAGGACCACCTCCCTGCGAACCAAAGTAGGAAGTTGGATCCTACACCACTTCCTTCCAAAAAAAACTTTCCTGTTTTAAACAAAGGCTTCAATTTAAAAAAATAAAAAATAAAAGTAAAAAGAGAGAGTGACTAACGGACACTATTCCTGGCCTCTCCAACTCCTTCCCGCTGTTTTTTCTCCCACCTTTATTAAAACAAAAGATACGATGCTCAACCAGCTCCATAAGAAACCTGGCCAGAGGTCGTCACCTCTTCCTTGAAATATTGGCTACTGCAATGACAAAACATGACAGAGAGAAAATCCGAAGGCCTGAGAGCTAGAACCTAAATTAGTAGTACAAAAGGGGGTGGAAGTTGTTTGGACACTCTTCCTAGTCCCCTTGGTCCCTGTTCACCTAGCAGCAAAGTAGGTACCTGCTGTAAATCGAAAGTTGCGAATTCGTATTCAGGGACAAGTTGTTGGAGCCTCCAATAACTTGCTTAGACATAAACCATTGACTCTTCAGGCTTCTATGCCCTTAACTCATGAGACATAAGGCAAGCATGAACTTAGCATGCTTCCCTGTTGGGCCCTGTAAACGCTTCTGCGCTTCACCTTACACAAGGATGTAGGTGGGGGGGTGCCCAATATAAAAAAAGTACAAAAGATGAACAAAGAATTTTAGATAACAGCATATCTGATGGAGCCCGGATACCTTTACTCTCCTACATTCCTTCAAATTTCCTCCTCATTTATCTTCTCCTAAAACTCACCCCCTTCCCCCCAAATACCTCCAAAGTACTTCCAACTCAGCCCCCCCTTTCCCCACTCTCCCACCCAACAACAAGTAATAACCCTTCATCCTTATCTACTGGCATCATGTCAAGTCAAACCCATGCTAGCTTTTACTAATCGCTAGAAGAGCAGCCCAATCCCAACCACTGTAAAAATTATGAACAACTCGTCGTCAAACAGTGTGTTCACGCCCTACAAATCTTACTTTTTCTACAGTTAATGTCCCGAAACTTCTTGTTAAAATTACCCTCTCCCCTTCCTTGTCATTATATATTTTATTTGTACCACTTATGTTACATGTATTTTATTTCTCAGGCAAATGATTCATTCAAATATTATGTAACTTTCATCATCTCTATTGACTGTTTATTGTCAGCCCTTTGACTGATATGTTCTTTTAAAAACTGTTACATATTATAATTAGTATTAAAACACACACACACACACACACACACACTCTCTAAGGTAAGAGATCTCTGTGGTCTTAACCGTCAGTCTACCACATTTCCTTTTATCTCTCATTTACCAAGTGAGGAGGCAGCTGAGAAAATTAATAACCACTTTGCCACCATATGTCATACCCTACCCAGTCTTGACCTCACTCTCTTTCCGGTCTACTTACCCTCCCCCTCCTCCCCTCCCAGTGTTCAATCATTTGAAATTGCCAACAAACTCCTGAAATTTAAATCCAAACGCTCTACAACCCCAATTGACCTCCCAATCAAAATTTACACGGAATTTGCAGCCGAACTTGCCACCCCCCTCTGTTCCATTATTAATGCATCCCTCACACAAAGCAAATGCCCTAATGAATGGAAAACCGCATTTGTCACCCCTATCCCCAAGGTCCCCACCCCACAGTCCCCTAGTGACCTCAGGCCAGTTGTCATTATCCCCATACCCAGTCTACTCTATGAAGACTTTGTTTTTGAGTGGGCATTTGCTAGTATTTATCAGTCAACTGATCCAGAGCAATTTGGCAATATGAGGACCTCTCTCTACATCACACTGCTTAGTTAGCTTCTTTGATTTTCTGCACAAAAACCTGGAGAAACGTAAGACATCACTGGCCGTTGCCCTTGTTGACTTCAGGAAGGCTTTTGACCTTGTTGATCACTGCACTGTTATCAACAAGGCCATTGCACTAGGGCTGCCCACCAACCTGGTCTCATGGCTCAGTGATTTCCTGAGTGAGCGTCGTCAGGCAGTGAGGTACCAGGGTTCTGTCGCCACATTTCAACACCTCACCTGTGGTGTTCCCCAGGGGACCAAGATGGGACCACTGTGCTTCCTAATCCTGATCAACCACTCTCTATCAGACAATCCTCAAAGGTGGAAGTACGTGGATGACTGTACTTGGGGGGTTACAGTGGACAGCACCTCACCATACTGCTCATCGCTACAAGGCACCCTGGACAGGCTACAGGCATGGACTACGGAAAACAAGGTCACCATCATTCACACCAAAACCGTAGTCATGCATTTCAATACCGCCACCACTCCAGTGCAAGCTCCAGCAGTTACAGGGGGTGCCCATCCTCTCCAGTCAGTGCAGTCTGCCAAACTCCTGGGGGCAACTATAGACCACAAACTGGACTGGAAGGCCCATGTAAACAACACAATCAAGGCAGCCTCGTACCGACTCTACATGCTACGACGACTCAGGTCACTTGGGACACCCACGCCAGAGCTGAGGACTATCTACAACGCATTTATTCTCCCCAAATTAACGTAGGCATCACCAGCCTGGTCATCTTCTCTCAACTCAACCCAACAACATCAGTTGGAGAAGGTACAGAAGAGGGCCTGCAGAATCATGCTCGGCGCAGACTACTCGGGCTACAACAAAATTCAGCCCATAAGAGCCCGCACTGATAGATATATGAACAGCACCATCCCATCTATTATTAAAATAATAAACAGCTCCTGGTTTATGTACTGTATAGCCCTGTAAATGTATTAAATGTATATTATTATGTCTAAATCACATGCAAGTTTGTATATGTTTAGCCACCGGCTGCAACTCTATTAATAAACCGTTTATTATTCGTATTATTATTATTATTAATATTATTACACACACACACAAACACACACACACACACTTCCTTCAGCCTTCATAGGGTAAGGACGTGTGTAGTCGGAGCTGCCCGCTCACGCGGCCGTGGTCTCTGGACCAAGGAGACAGCTGCCAGCCTGGTTTGTCTGGCCCTTCTCCTTCCCATCTCCTACTCCCCATCTGGATTTATCAACATCCTCCCACCAACAGTACAGTGCAAAGATTGACGATCAACCCAGAACTGATATGCAAAAGTGACAATTTCAACTCGAAAGGAAGAAACAACTGTAAGAGAGAAAATCAGTACTGAGCGGCCAATGTTGACCTGACACCTTGACCTCAAGCACCCAGCCCGTGATACACTCGCCACTCCCAATACTGGATGGGAAGCCAAGAAACACTCCAACTACACCATGAGAGAAATGAGGACTCCTTACCCTACCCAGGTGAGGAATTATGAATTCCTAACTACATCATATGAAGAACAAGAACCATCTCCAACACCCTGTGTGAGGTCGCGGCTTAGCAGTCAGGTACAACGGCCATCAAGACAGTGGGGAGGGCTTTGTTGGCGCCGTCATCAGGTCACAAGAATGTCTACAGACCAGCTCCCACAGTACCAGATCTAAAGTTAATCTATATGTTGATTCTATGTTTCTTATGTTTCTGTATTAAAAGCTTTTGTCAATCAAGTGACTCACTCCCTGATTTCACCATATAAGAACATAAGAACATAAGAATGGAGGAAACTGCAGCGGGCCTATTGGCCCATACTGGGCAGTCCCATTTACACCCAAGCCCTATTGCTCATATAAGCATTCAACCTATGTTTGAAGCTGTGCAGCGTATTCGAGTTAATGATGATATTTGATAACTTGTTCCACTCGTCCACTACTCTATTTCCAAACCAATGTTTACCTATTTCGCGCCCAAATCTAAAATTTGTCTAATTTAAAACCATTGTTACGAGTTCGCTCCTGGTTGGATAATTTAAGTACCTTTGTAATGTCCCCTTTGTTTAGCCCTGACTCCCATTTATACACCTCTATCATGTCGTCCCTTGCTCTACGTCTCTCGAGGGAGTGCAAATTAAGATGCTTTAACCTGTCTCTGTGCTCAAGGTTCCTAATGCCCGGGATTAGTCTTGTCATTTTCCTCTGAATTCTTTCCAAGGATTCTAAATCCATTCTGTAATATGGTGACCAGAAATGAACTGCATAATCCAAGTGAAGTCTCTCAAGAGCAAGATATAGTTTTAAGATGACCTCGCTAGTCTTGTAACTAACACTCCTTTGTATGAACCCAAGTACTGTATTAGCCTTGTTTCGAGCAAAAACACATTGTTTACTTGGCTTAAGATTCCTACTTTTCATTACTCCTAAATCTCTCTCGCAGTCGAATTTCTCAATAACATCGTTGTTCATCTGGTATCTGGTTTCCCTGTTTATATCTCCTATACTGAGTACTTTACATTTGTCCACATTGAATTTCATCTGCCATTTTTCAGACCATTCGAATTTTTTTTTTTTATTTTCCCCCTAGTTTTGCAGAGTCTTCGTCAGATTTAATTACACGTCCTATTTTAGTGTCATCAGCAAATTTACTTATGTTGCTGTCTATGCCGATATCTATGTCGTTTAAGTATATAATAAAAAATAATGGTCCAAGTACTGAGCCTTGGGGAACTCCACTAGTGACGTTGCTCCAATGGGATTTAGTGCTGTTAATGCTCACTCGCTGTCTCTTGTCCTGTAACCACGCCCAAATCCATTTTAGAATATCATCTTTAATGCCATGAGCCATTACTTTCCTAATATGTTTTTCGTGGGGGACTCTGTCAAAGGCTTTGCTAAAGTCGGATATACCACATCATAATTGTGCCCCTCGTCCACTGATTCGAAAACTGATGAAAAGAATGTTAATAGATTAGTTAGATATAAACGCCCGCTTGTGAAGCCATACTGGGAATCATTGTTCAACTTGTGCTTCTCTAGGTAATGTCGAATAGAGTTTGAAATAATTGCTTCCAGTAATTTGCCTACAATTGATGTTAGACTGATTGGACAGTAGTTAGAGGATAGTGATCTATCTCCCTTCTTGAAAATCGGTATTACATTCGCTATCCTCCAGGATTCTGGTACTACACCTGTTTTTAAGGACATGTTAAACAACTTTGCTAAGGGCATACTAAGCTCTTCCCTACATTCCTTTAATACTCTGGCAAATATCTCATCGGGACCAGGTGACTTATTAGGCTTTAGTTTGTCTAATTGCTTACTAACATCGTTACTAGTCGCTACTATCTAGCTTAATTTGTTTTCTATAGCGTCGGTGCCTCAGGTATTATGTTTAAATTTTCGGTGGTGAAAACTGTTGAAAATACTTTTTCGGATTACTGCTCATTTCTCCATCGTTATCAGTTAGCTCGCCGGTATCTGACTGTATTGGTCCAATCTTTTCTCGTGTTTTAGTTTGATACATTTGATAGAATCCCTTGGGGTTTGACTTTGCCTCCCTTGCTCTCCTCAGCTCATTGTTCTTCTTTGCTTTTCTTATCTTGGTCTTAACCCTACCGGCCAATACCCTATAATAATCTTTGAGGTAAACTTCGCCACAATTTATCCTCCTACCTATAGCCTTCCTTTGACCAATAATGTTCTTTAAATAATTATTTATCCATTTAGGGTCATTGTTGTTTGATCTGAGTTTTTGTATGGTATGTTATGCCTTTGTGCATTAAGTAAATCATTATTTAAATTGTCATGATCATCTCTGTTCATTGTAAATTTTCAGCCTTTGGGCTGCCATGTTTTCTTAATAAACCATTAATTATTATTATTATTATTATTATTATTATTATTATTATTATTACACACACACACACACACACACACAGAACTTTTTCAATAAACCGTTAATTACACAACATGTATAATGTATATAATTTCTCACTCCTGATTTATTTTTTCGATTTTGTATTTATTTATGGTTATTATTTTTATTATTTCTATAATTATATTTTTATTTTTATTAATTTCCTATTAATTTTATTAATTGTTGTAATAATAATAATAATTATAGATACTATTAATATTAAAATAATTATTATTTAATATTATTTTTCGCTTTAGGCCCTGATGTAGGTCATTACCTGTGCTTGGTGGGCTATTCCCAAAAAAAAAAAAAAAAAATAATATATATATATATATATATATATATATATATATATATATATATATATATATATATATATATATATATATATATATATATATATATATATATATATATATATATATATATATATATATATATATATACATGCTGATAACCACAAGGAAAGAAGAAAACACGAAGTTCCCAAGCGCTTTCGTGTAATTCACATCTTCAGGGGTGAGTACAGACTAGAGAGAGTAATACAAATCAAGGTGTATATATACAGAGGAGGGTGAGACCAGGTCCACAATGGTCAGGTATTAGGTAATGACCCTACTAATCTTTAAATAGCACACAACGGTTGGTGGTCAGGTCAGATGGTCAAGTGACCCGGCCTTCTCACCTGATCACAAATCTTCTTAATTACAAAATTGTCCAGCTTGTACATGCCGTTACTCAAATTCATGTTGAATGCTTCGGTATGTTTAATAAGACTAGATTCTATGATGTTCCTACTGTCAATTGACTTACATGGTAATATTGAGGAGGCATTATCCCAGTCAATGCAATGCTTGTTATCCCTCAAATGAACAAACAGAGCATTGGATTCCTGGCCTGTCCTAACACTGTATTTGTGTTGTTTAATTCTAGTTGCAAGATCTTTACCTGTCTGGCCTAAGTAAAACATATTACATTCCTTGCAAGGAACTTTATAAATGCAACCAATTGTGTTGTTGGGGGAGTTCTTGATTAACATTTGTTTAACAGTGCATGAGTTTTTAAATGCCACATTGACGTTCCAGGTTTTTAGCTGTGCAGGAATGTGTGAGAAATTTTTGTGAAATGGTAATATTAAGATATTCTTATGGTCATGGGTGGGCTTGGGGTCAGTTCTATAAAAAGTTTTCTTAGTAATGTTTAAGCATTTGTCTATGAAAGATCTAGGGTATTTAAGGTTTGAGCCAATATTATATATATATTTGTATTCCTCATCGATGAATTCCGGACTGCAAATTCTCAAGGCACGTAAAAACATTGTTGAAAATACTGACTGTTTGACTTTATTATGGTGGGCAGAATAATAATGAATGTATGAACACACATTAGTTGGTTTTCTATAAATACTGAACTTAAAAGTGTTACCTATTCTGTGTATCAGACAGTCTAGGAATGGCAATTTACAGTCTTGCTCTAATTCCACAGTGAATTTGATCGAGGGGGCTAAGTTGTTAAGTTGTGGTAGGAAAGCTTTTAGGTCCTCATTACATGGCCAGAGACATAATACATCATCAACATATCTAAACCAGACTGCTGAGGGTGGTAAAATATTACTTAATAGTTTCTTTTCAAAGAATTCCATATATAGGTTGCTTAATACAGGTGAGAGTGGATTACCCATTGCCATACCAAATTTTTGAGCATAATATTCCCCATTGAATTCGAATTTGCAATCCTTAATACATAGTTTGATGAGTTCGATGAAGTCGTCTTTCGAGACGGGCAGTGAAATGTTATCCAGGGAATCTATGAGGAACTCTAGTAAATCATCAACTGGGACCTTTGTAAAGAGTGACGTTACATCAAAGCTGACCAGTTTAAAATCATGATTAATGTGTAAGTTATTGAGTTTATCAACCAGATCCATATTATTCTTGATATTGGAGTTAGAAATGTTGCCAACTAGGGGATTTAGTAAAGAAACTAACCATTTAGATAGTTTATAAGAGATTGACCCAACTGAGCTAATGATGGGTCTTGCTGGGTTATTGGGCTTGTGGGTCTTGATTACACCGTACTTTTTATTAATTAACCAATATATATATATATATATATATATATATATATATATATATATATATATATATATATATATATATATTTTTATATATATATATATATATATATATATATATATATATATATATATATATACTATAGGACTAGCTGTGTGTGTATCTGTTTCGGGCAGCCGAAACGGCACAATCGTTTTTCATCAACCTTGGTGGAAAAATCGCCAAAAAATCATAGAGTGCAAAAAACCTGGTCCCATGTCGATGTTTTCTTTAGGAAGGCATTAATTAACCATTTCATTTAGTCTGACAAAAGATGTCGCTGTACACTGTCTGCCGGCCTGACGATTGCGATTATCGTACGGCTCTCTCCTCCTCCCCCCACTTTTTCTCTTAGCCTACATTTTTTTTAAAGTTGTTTGGATTAGTAAAGGAAGGAAGATGAGTAAATAGAATAATAAAGAAGGGGAAACAGAAAATAGTTAGAGAAACAGGTGGGGGGGAGCTGAGTTTCATCATGCGTCTGGATGCGCAGTTTCAACGTTACCAGACGACCTTACAAGTACAGCTACAGTGTATACTTATTTCTTTGGAAAAGGAGAAGAGATAAAAAGATAATAACAGGAATGCATGGAGAAGACGACTACAATAGACACAGGGTGAATATAGACAGTGAAACAGACAGGAGGTTGACAAAAATAGACAGATTCATACAAGCACAAATAGACAATATGACAACTAACATGGCAGAGAGACAGCTGACTGACTGGTTCACATTGGACAAACAGGCAGACACACGCCAAACGCCAACAACGGATAAGACAGACAGATTTGACGACACAAAGAGTACAGACGGGCTTACATTCAAAAACCACACAGACGAACAGACAGTTGGGATGGTAATAGACTGGACGGATAGACTTGAGACAAATTACAAGGCATTTATAAACAAGAATAACACCAAATTGACCATAGCTGCGTCAGTGAGTGTACTGTAGGAGGTCTTACATCCACCAGCATAAATAACAAGACGCATTGAAAACTAACACCCTCGCCCGGAAAGAACATCGATGGTCAGTCAGTCATGTGAGATGGACCTAAAACTGACTAACGTAGATGATGACTATGGTGACTTAACACAGGTGATGACTTAAGCAGATGGTGACTAATCTAACCAGAATCAAGGTCACTTCTCTTCATAATATAATTTATCTCGGAATGATCATCGGTGATTCATAATAATTTTTTTGTTTTATGATTTTAACCTTTCCTTATGGCGAATATTTCTTTAACTAATTATTCTAACCTATATTCTATTACTGCTTATAGTATATTAGATACTGTAAGTATCACGACCACGACCAGGATTATGACAACCACAACCATGATTATAACAACCACGACTATGATTATAACAACCACGACTATGACTATAACAACCACGACCATGATTATAACAACCGCGACCATGAATATAACAACCACAACCATGATTATAACAACCACGACTTTAATTATAACAACCACGACTATGAGTATAACAACCACGACCATGATTATAACAACCACGACCATGATTATAACAACAACGACCATGATTATAACAACCACGACCATGATTATGAACAACCCCAACCATGATTATAACAACCACGACCATGATTATAAATAACCACGACCATGATTATAACAACCACGACCATGATTATAACAACCATGATTACGCCCATGATTATAACAACCACGACTATGATTATAACAACGACCATGATTATAACAACCACGACTGATTATAACAACATGACGACTATGATTATAACAACCACGACTATGATTATAACAACTACGACCATGATTATAACAACCACGACCATGATTATAACAACCACGACTATGATTATAACAACCACGACCATAATTATAACAACCACGACCATGATTATAACAACCACGACCATGATTATAACAACCACGATGATTATAACAACCATATGATTATAACAACCACGACCATGATTATAACCAACCATGATTATATGATTATAATAACCACGACTATGATTATAACAACCACAACCATGATTATAACAACCACGACCATGATTATAACAACCACGACTATGATTATAACAACCACGACCATGATTATACACACACCATTATTATAACAGACACACACACACACACACACACACATGCACTACCTATTATTATTTATTTACCACAATATTTCCACCCTCTCTCACGTTCTCTCCGATTCATGTTCTTCCCTCCCTCCCACCTACCTACAGTACAGTCCCACCAACCCATCCTCTTACTCTCCTACCCACCTACCCTAACACCCTCTCTCACCCACCCCACCACACTCCCACTCAACTACCTCCTTCACCAAGGCAACTACAAACAAAAGCGCTAGACACAAATCCTCTTCTCACCAGTACAAAAGACGTGTGCAGTGTGTCACTCTTAAACGCCGTATTGTAGCGGAACACACTCACGATGTCCAGGGTAAGTGATCTGGCTACAAACCCTACTGAAAGGTAGACGTGTACTAAAGGATGTTATTGTGTGTGTGATTTGATTTATTTTTTTTCTTGCCGCTTACAGCGGCTACTTTATTGTGCACCCCACACTCATCCTGTGAGCCGTAGCGTAAAAGGATTACAGAGTAGAGTTTACAAAGGGTCATAATAATTAACCCCCGTTGTCAGGATATTATGGCACTGACTGTTACACAGTATTTCAATTACATTATTTGTTTAGTTCTATACATAAAGGGTAACTCTTCAGAAATGCGTGAGTACAGGCGTGTGAGGCAGTATGTCTGGCCGCACACTTTGTTATTCGCATTTGCGTGAGAAGTATTCAAGCACATTGTGTATTTGGTTCTATACGTGAGAACTGATATAGTTACTAAGTGCAAAAAAGTGGATGCAATCTTAATATGTCGGCTATCTTGTCATAAGAGATGAAGTGTTGTGCCATTTCACACACAGTATGCTTGGACCTGTCCCTAAAAGGTTCTATCTTCACACAGTCGAGGACGTAGTGTTCAAGTGTGTGGCCAGATGTCTGGTCACACACTTTACATTTAGTCTTGTTTACATCTGCTTGAGGAACATGCTGCCAGAGGTACTTATATCCTAACCTTAATCTAGCGGTTACAACATCTTGTACTCTAGTAATCTACTTGTTTCACTTGATATATCTCATCATGGTAAACTATGGATCGAATAGTGCCTGTTTGCACTTGTCTACTTGTGTCAAATTCATCAATAAGTTTTTTCCTAATTACAGTTTAAGGGTTTTCACAGACCCAAATTGTATTCAACGGTGTCTTTGTTAGACGCGAGTTTGGCGAGGGCATAAACTCTGTCATGTTTTATGAGGCCTATGTGAGAGGGGATCCAGAACAGTTTGACCTTGACACCCCGGTCAACAATGCATGCATATTTGTGTCTGGCTTCAGAGACAAGAGCGTGACAACTTGAGTTGAGGGTGTCAAGGGCAAGTAGTGAGGATAAAGAGTCAGTGATGATGAGACTGTCAGTAACAGTGGTTTCAATGACTTTAATAGCTGTGAGTATGGCAACTAATTCAGTTTGTAGAGTGGATGCCCAGTTGTTAATTTTAACTCCTTTCTCAATTATATTACCGTCAGGTTGAGTCAAAACAATAGCACTTCCAGCCCTCCCACAGGCGGTGTTAAGAGATCCATCAGTGTAGATGGTTTGTGTGATGTTATCATCAGTCTGTAGTGTGTGTATGTGTTCAACAGCTCTCACTTTGGCAGTGTATTGAAGATAAATACTTTGTATAATTAATTTTTTAGGCGGATATGTCGGGATTGTGATATCGAAGGGAACTGTCCGCCAGGGTGGCAGGAAGCGCTTTTGTGTCTCAACTTTGTACAGGCGGTCTAGTCCAAACATCGTCATATGTGTAGCTGTTGTTTGGATCCATTTAGACTCACCTGTCCCATGGTTCATACATTCAAGCAAGTTTAAGGAAACAATGTTATCAGGATCACCACGCAGAAGCCTCAGGGCTATCATGAGGTTGACTTCAATTATTCTATGTTTAATACTGGGTATACCTAGTTCTTTCCTCATATTAAGTACCTTAGTGCTCATGGGACATCCTAGGATAATTCTGAGGGCTTTATTTTGCATTTTCTCGAGCTTGTCAACGCCTTTCCTGTCACGATGGACCAGGGCTGGTGCGTGGTATTCTATCAGAGATCTTATAGAGCCTAGGTGCATTATTTTAACAATTCTAATATTAGCACTATAATGTGGGCTGTACCCCGCTACACTTCTAAGAGGTCTCAGTCTGTCAGTACATTGGCGGGTTAGCTGTTGTATGGCAGGTAGGGTACAAGGGACGGAAACACCAAGATATTTAAAAGAAGAAACATAGTCAATAGTGTTGTGACCTATCTTGAACTTGGCGGGGCCGCGTTTGCGGTTACCAACTTGTTTGTTGAACACCTTAGTTTTCTCAGTGGAGATAATAAGACCGAGGCTCTCACAGGCTGCGTATACATGGTTCAGGGCGGTTTGCATTTCTCGATGAGTTTTAGTATGTATAAGAATATCATCAGCATAGCTGATTGTGATATTGCTGGGGTTGTCTGGTATTAAATTTAATAATGCATTCATAAGAACATTGAAGCAAGTGGGGCTAAGTACTCTACCTTAAGGGGTAACAAGTTGCATATCCTTAACTTCACTTTTGTAACCCTGAATCAGTGCAGCAGCCCTTCTGTTGGTTAGGTAACCGGGCAATCCATTATTGGTATTGTACAATATGAGTCATGCCGAGGGCCAACTACCCACATCATGGACCAGCAGTATTGTTGTACCAATACCGAAACCAGGACAGCCTGATGCTTTTCGTCCCATATCACTAACCAGCTGCCTGTGTAAAACCTTTGAGAGGATGGTTCTTGGCAGAGTCTTATATAGAATCAGAGAACACATGTCTCCTAATGTGTGTGTGTGTGTGTGTGTGTTCGCACACAGGATGGTGAAATGCGTCTAGTGTGGCAGCATTTGTTAGTGTTAAGGTGCAAGCACTGCTTGCTCCCTCTCGCTTTCAGCTGTCAACACTGGCTAGCCCTCGTGGTGAACAGGGGGATAACAGGTGTAAGTCTTCCCCTGCCAGTACACAGCCTCTTCACCATCAAGACTCCTGCTGTGCCTCCTCGTGGCAACATACGGTAACTGGGTGTCTATTGGGCCCAGGCTAGACCAGCAGGGGATCTCGGAGCAACATTGGGCCCCAGAGGGATGTCACATAGGCTCTGGCATGTGGACATGTCCTGGCACTTACCACTCACTGCCCCACTGCCTTGCGGATTAACCTTGCTAGGTATAAGGCTACGAGAGTAAACCCCGAACGAAAAATCTGCGGTGGAGCCCTGCATTACTCAGACATGCTTACAGAGCTCCAACAAGACCCAAACGGCGATATAGGAGGAATAGGTGACCAACATGGGAGCTCAACGTCTACACCGGCGGATGAAGGCAATTCATGATGGACAGGCTACTAAGGCAAAACCCAACAAACTGGGCTATCGTATTAAATTTATTTTATTACATTCATTCTATGAGCGGTTGCTGTGGGCTGCTACACTGGGAAGAGAGCATAAAAGGTTTGAACACCTGCTTAAGGAAGGTCGTAATAATTCCTATCTGACTGTAGCTGGGGATGAGGCGGTAAAGTTTCTGACGAAGACAGGGCTTAAGGAGGTGATTATGACGATGCCTCAGGACACAGCCAACACACCAAGGTGATCGTCTTTATGTACCCGGTTATACTGGATCCTGATTTTCTACCTGATGATACACGATTCGTATGGGCAAGGCGATACGAAATCCGAGGTGAGAAGAAGAACCAAGTGGTAGCCTTGATGAAGGGAAACGTTCCGGAAAATATATTCATTTCTGGAATAGGATATAGGAGAATTGCAAAGTTTATTGAACAACCTATTCTGTGTTACAAGTGCAGCAGGTGGAGCCATAGTGAATGATGATGTTGTTACTGTGGGAAAAATATCATAATTCAATAGAATGTGGAAATAAAATAAAGTCTGGGCAACATGTTGTGCCGTGCTGTTGCAATTGTGGAGGCGCGCATAATGCAGGTTCCTCAATTTGCAATAAGAAGCCACAGATACGTGGCGTGCGGTGGCAGAGCATGAGGGAGATGCAACATCGAGAAAAGGAAGAAGGACTGGGAGTTGCAGGTGAGACAACGCTACCTTCAACTGAGAACGTGTGGAAGAAGAGGACACGTTGAGGGTAACCGGAAATGGTACAGGAGCTGCACCAAAAGTTGTTCCAGAAGATAAGGTAATTGACAAGTTTGGTGATGTGTATGGAGTAGTAGTTCAACTCAGAGCAAGAAATTCAGATGCTTAGAAAAAAGGTAGAGGACAACCAGAAGGTAATTGTCCATTTTTGTGAACATAGAAATGAGGATGTTGAACTAAGAGGAAAGAAGGTTGAAAATAATAGTCATAAAATCTGACAAACTCTCTTTGTTTTGGGGGACCGGAAATGTGGACACAAGGGAAGAGATAACCCGCAAGTGGGTGACATCCCGAAGCATTACATGATAAGGTATTAGCTCGAGTGAAAGAAGTAATGGAACAGTTTATGAATGAGAGAATTAGGTTAGTTTCTGTTGTTAATAGGGAAAATGGAGGACACAAGTTTAAGTATACTTACATGGAATGTAAATAGCTTACGTCGTAGGACCACAGATGTACAGGCTTATGCACTGTTGTGTAAGGCGGATGTTATAGCCTTACAAGAGACGGGCACGGAGGATGGTAGTTTGATGAATTTACGTGATCATTAATTTTTTTCTGTTTACCAGCTAATAATAGAAATAATACAAGAGGTCTGTTAAGTTATGTTCGGAAAATGTACCGGTTGAATTGGTTATAGCTGACAAGCAGAATGGGGTTGAAAGTTTGTGTGTTACACTCTCCTGTACGCCCAAGGGAGGTATTGTTAACATCTATGTGCATCCTCAAAGTTTGGATATTAATGACATGCCTGAGTGCCTATTTAATGATGCTAGTGTTTTGGTTGGTGATATTAATGCTTGACACGAAGTCCTGGGTACTATGGGACCAAGTAACATTAATGGAAGGAGATGGTTACACTTCATGGAGGAGTTTGATGATATTAAAATATTTGGGAATCACGAGCCTTGTCACATACATGGAGAAAGGCTAGATTATGCAGTTTGTTTTAATACGTGTGGAATAAGAGCGAATGCTGACATAGTTAGGGATTTGTTTAATGATCATTTTTGCATTACGAATTACTATACATGTTAACAAAATACAGAAATTAATTAAGCGGAAAAGCTATTGGTTGCCGGAAGACAAAAATAGGATCTGATCACTCCTATACAGGATTGGTATACAAATTATGAACCAAAGGATGTTGATAGCTTTTATCATGATTTATTACATATTATTGTTTCTGTTTTGACGACAAGTAAGAGTAGTTAAAAAGGAGAAATAAATCTTGGAAAACGTAATATGTATGTGAATGACAAATTGGTTCAGGGCTGGATTAACTCCTTAGAAAGGTGCAAAGAGAATGGAGTGCAAATCCAAATGATAATGAAATCAAGCAAGAGGCGCGGAGTAAATACTGGGCAGACTTTTTAGGGAGAATCGCTAAAGACAAGAGCTTGGGTGACATATGGAAGGGAGTGAATAAAGTGCGAGGTGTTCGAAGCAAGGGTAACAGCTACGCTGACCCACAGGGCAGGGCTTGTCAACTTATTAGGAAATGGGCTGGGACTGCTTGTTTTGCAGAATTACCTCAGTGTGTGCAGGCCTCATTACAAAGTAAGAGTAGAAATAGGAGTAAGTTAGTACAAAGTCAGTGTATACTGGAGGATGATGCATGTGTTCCTATAACGAGAGGCGAGTTATTATATGCGATTAAAAAGGGAAAGTGTACGGCACCCGGTGATGATGGAATAACATATGATATCCTTAACTGTCTGGCTGGTATTAGAGAAGGCCCCTGTTAGACGTGTTTAATATGTCTTATAATGGAGGTTGTCTCCCTCTTAAGTGGAAGAAATCAGTAATTGTACCAATACCAAAGAACATTGGAGATTTTCGTCCAATATCTCTGACCTCTTGTTTTAGTAAAGTGATGGAAAGAATAGTATTAAATAGGTTGTTGCATAAAGTTGAAAATCTCTTGGCACCCAATTTACATGGATTTATAAACGGGAGAAGTGCTGCAGACTGTGTTGTAAAGTGTTTAAATAACTCCAAGGCTACAGGTAGGACTGTTGTAGACTTAAAAGGCGCCTTTGATTGGGCAAATAAAGAAGTCATACTTGAGGAACTAATTAATTTAGGGGTTTCTGGGAAGTTGCTGAAATGGATTGTGGATTACTTAAGTAACAGAATGGCTAGAGTATGGTTTCAGGGTTGGTACTCAGAAGAAAGAGAGATGGAGTAGGGGACTCCACAGGGAGGTGTACTTAGCCCCACTCTTTTTAACATATTGATGAACATAATGGCTCGCTGCGAATTTCCTGGAGACATACAGGTTTTAATATATGCTGATGATATACTTTTACAGTGTAAAAGTATGAGAGACATGCAAGTGGCCTTAGATGCATTGAGTACACTTTGTTGTAGAATGGGCCTTGTAATTAACAATGAAAAAACTAAATATCAGGTCAGAAATTCTGAACAAGGGGATTTATTTTTGAATGGATTAAGGCTAGAAAAAGTTGATGTTTACGAATACCTTAGGATGAACATTGGGTATAAGTCCAACAGTAAAGTACGTGAGATGCAATACCTGGATAATGCATGTAAAGGACGTTTATGACCTTTAAGAGCTTTGGCATGGAAGGGAAATGGCGCCGGTATTACTTTTTTTTTTTTTTTGAGGATGGTTTATATCAGTACTATACGTTCAGTTATTAACTATGCAGCTCCCATCCTTATAATGTATAGTAAGAAACTTATTCAAAAGCTTGAAGTGATACAAAACGAGGCCATGAGAATTGTTTTAGGGTGTCAACGAAACACTAGAATTTAAATAATGAGAATGAAGTTAGATTTACCAAGTATAGAACATAGAGTAAAGGAACTTTCTGTAGCTGATACTCTTAGGACCATTAGGAGAGGAGGAGATAATAGGTTGTCCCGTACAATAATGTGCTTAAATGAAAGAACAGATCTTGGCAATGTGTCCAAGTATGCAAAGCTATTGTTTAATATTATGATACAGTATAGAGTAGATTAATATTGCATTTCATTACAAACTTATTTAAGGTTTAGACCATGGCAGAAAGGATGCCTTGCAGTAGATATTTTACAGCTTGAGGGGAAAAAAGATGATTGGCATCCCAGTTATTTACGAAATGTCTTTTTAGAGAAAAAAAATAGTTATACCAGGCGAAACACTGTACAGTACCTATATATTGTGATGGATCAGTATTAGTAACTAACAAACGGGAAGTGGTGTTTTTATAAGGGAATATTTTATCAATGAGTGTTATGCAGATGAAAAAGTTTGTAAAAGAATTAGTAACAACACCTCATCCACGCTGGCGGAACTACACACAATATGTGAAGGACGCCAGGTTGCTGTAGAGAAATGTAAAGAAACAAATTTTTGTTGGTAGTAAAAGTGCATTGGAAGCATTGCAGAGTAAAAATCCACGTAACTTTCATATTGTTAATATCTGTAAACGACTGGTCATAGTAATGCAAGAAATGGAATGTACTCTGCAGTTTGTATCGATTCCATCATATGTGGGGATTCATTTAAGTGAAATGGCTGACAAATTGGCCAAAAAAGCTGCAGAAAAGATGTATATAGATATTGTTAGTATTGTAAGTATTAAAACGATAAAGAGGGAAATTAAAAGAAAAAGAGAGGAATGGGAGAAAGGAAGAAGAGAAGTGATTGCCATATGTAGCGAGAGTTTTCAGCATTATTTGTTTGTTTTACAAAACATCAGTGTAACTTACGGGAGTAACTTACCATCTGTTGACACTGTTATAATGAGACTACAAATATTACTGGCAGATAAGTGGAGGGGCAGGTCAACCTTGTCAACTGTGTCATCTTAGGGATGCTCATACACTACAACATTATGTATTAGGATGTGAAAAAATCCAACTATACAGGAACAGTGAGTTCACTTCTTTAAAGAAACAAGTTTGTTGGATGATTAATAATATAAAAATTAAAGTAATTCTTGCAATGTATAAATATTTTGCTCCAGGTATATGACATTTAATTTTGTGTAGGATTACATTATCTGTTCTTTTAATGTAGTACAGTGTTCATGGCTAAATGAACCACTTCAGTGATGTGAAAATAATTATTGTATTAACATTATAACTTTTTGTAAACCCCAGAAGGGTATGGTAAAGGTGAGGGTGGGAGTAGTATACTACCCTGTCCTTTTGATGTAATAGTTTTATGGTCAAAAAGTATTTCAATTTCAATTTTATTACATTATCACTTTGTGTATTTATTAATGAAACAGTTGTCTCTCATGTGATATTGAGTGTAATACGTTTGTATGTAGGTAAGATAGTGGAACTAATGTCAGTAGGGTCATTTAGAGCAAGTTTATGATTTGGTCAATCCGGCTATGATACGTCAGTATTTGGCGGTACATACTGTAGCTTGATATGGGTGGCAGGCTGGTACACTGTAGTCAGTCTAGGCATAGCTGTCTTAACTTAAGTAGTATACTCTCTCTCTGGTGTTTTGGGAGTTGGCATTTGACTATTGAGATTTGTTATTGCTTGATATTGATTTTGAGTGATCTTGTTGCACCTTCAGTCCTTACACAGTCACTTCCAAACATCTTATTATTATTGCTATTTATTTTATTTCGTGTGCACATGTGGTGATGGGATTAAGTTATTAAATGTTCATATATTTATTGACTTGTTTAGGTTTTGACCTGTTTACTTGACCTTTGTTAGGGGAACTTGGGAATAATAATATAATAAATAATATTGATATATTTGAAAGACTTCAGTGATTTGTGTTCATGTAACGATCTACCCTAGGGTCGTAACATAAATAATGGGGGCCTGACCGGGATACTAAGGGTAATTTGTCAAGTTACAGGTTGAAAACAAACACCATCATTATATGACATTGCTGTGTAATGTGTTATGACTGTGACTGATATTAGTATTGGGTTCTGTTGTTTTGCTACTGTGATTTTTGGTGTGTAACCTAGTGACTTGTCACTTGATTTGGTCAGTCATCATGTTTTCCCTGGAAAAATTCGTTAATGATTCCTCACTAGAGACTCTTTGCCCCGATCAGTTACGTAAAACAGACTGGATAAGCATTACTGCCATTATAGAATTAACGTCTAAAAGGATCAGCGTAAGTCAGCAATACAAAAGGCTGTGCTTACAGAGGTGGTGCGGGAAGAAATTATTTCGGAGGACGCCCTTCAGGTACATGTATTTGACACTGGAACTGGTGTGAAGTCTGGGAAAAGTTTAGAATTACGTAAGCTGGAGATACAACATGAGTTAAGGTTATATGAGGAAAGAGAAAAATAAGAGAACACATGAGTTAGCCACGGAGGAGGGAAAGCAAAAGACCCTTGAGGTGCAAGGTGGAGTAGACCGTGATCAGTTAGTGTTTGACATCACTAAACATTTGTGACTAGTACCTCAGTTTGATGAAGATGACCCAGAAGAATTTTTCCAGCACTTCGAGACGGTAGCTAAATCATTCAAGTGGCCTGTGTTTAAAGGTGCAGCTAGGTCAGTCTTTTTGTCTCTATCTGCTGGAAAATGTGAGAGTTGTGAAGAGGTTAAAGATGTTATTTTGAAGGTTTATGAGTTGATTCCGGAACACTGCAGAGTGAAATTTAGGAATGAGAGAAAACTACAGTCATAATCTTATCTTGAACTTTTGTACCGTGTTTGTAAGATGTTTGGAAGATGGATAAAAAGTAGAGGGGTAAGCTCCTATGAAGAGTTGATTGAGTTGATCAGTTATATTTGGAAGAGAGAAAGGTTACAAAACGTGCAAGGAGCAGCAGCTCTAGCAGACAGTTATGCGTTGACTCATAAGAATGTTAGTTTTCAAAGTCATGTAATTAGGAATAAAGGTGGTAATCAAGATAAGTTTGTAAAGGCATCTGTCTCGAGTGAGGTAAATGACCATGGTGACGCGGAACAAAACTATCGGAGTTTGAGTGTACGAGTAGGGTGTGTTATACGGAGGCGAATTTTTTTTTTGGAGTTTGAAAAATCGGCCCATGGTATTAATGATGTAGTTCTATGTGCAGAATCATGTGATATCTTCAGATTTGAAAAGTTTTAATTTTTTGCTAGGTAAATTTTAACTTGAAATCTTATGAAAATTCAGTATTCCCACCCTTTTACCAACACCACTAAATAGCTTATTTAAAATAAAGTAAATGTATCAGGTTAATTTATTAGGATGAAAATGATCCAGAATAGTGAAACGAATGATCTTGACACATTTATTAAATTTAATATTCCTTTAGAAAACAAAATCATCAAATACAAAAACCGGTTTTACTACTACGACCCGGTGTTGCTGCACACCATAGAGAACATGTCTTTCTTGCTTCTGTTTCTACTCATCACCTCCCTGCTGACCACCTGAGCTCGGATGTAGCCTTCCTCCTCTCCTGGCTGTACGTGACTGCTGGCCTCGCTCACTTGCTGTACACAACGCTCTATACTCTGGGTGTGCGAGGGCCAGGCAGGGACATGCATGGGGTTGTCCAGGAAAGCTCTGACTTGAACATTGGTGAGGCTGCAGGTAAGAGGGGGCTCACTGCCAGCCTGGATGTTATCCAGATCTATGAGATCAGTGAGGGTCTTGGCACCTAGATTGACTTCAGGAGTCTTCCTGACCCTGAAGGAATCGTCACCAACTGATTCGTCATGCCCAGATCCTCTCATAAGTCTCATATCCAAGATCTTTTTGACTGCCACTCTTCTCTCCTCCTCATCCTTACTGCAGAGCATTGTCTGCAGAACTGCCTCGAGATGAGCATACCAGGAAGATCTCCTCACAGTCTGCTCCACAATCTGAACAACCTTCCTGGCTGACTCCTCAGGAGCTCAAGCTGGAAGAGAACATGCCTCGGACCTTCGGAGAACGATGACTTGACCTTGGTGTTGAACCAATTTGGCAAGTAGACACTCACGATGAATTGGACAATAAGTCTCAGGTTGTGAAGCTGGTTCCCTTTCAGTTTATGATGAGCGACCCAAATTCTGCAGAACCTGAGAGCCGTTGTGAGCCACCTAGAATGTGAGACTGGACCTATCTGCAGGTAAGCAAGTCTATCAGGCATGACCCCAGTTTTGATGGCACTGCAAATCATGTAACCATAGTACTGGTCAGTACTCAGGTCGTCAATGACAGTATGTGCAAGCTCAACGAGTGGAGGGCCAACTGTGATTTTTTCAAAGCTCGGATTTATTTCTAACTCAGTGGCAGAGTCCAGCATCTTGCCAAGAGGACCAGACCATCTGTGGTTTGAAAGAGTCTTGCCATCCAGCTCCTGGATCAGATGTCTGAGTGGCAACTCGTTGGTGTGGAGGTCACAAACACTCAAGACCAGCTTCCTCCCAATCTTCCGCTCTATCCACTGTATGATCCCCCCTTGCCACCCTGTGTTCGTGTTGGTGCTGTCCCCTCCAATGGCCTGCAGGGTCTGGTCTACGTTCCTCTCTCTGAGCCAGTTCACAATGTTATCTGCCACTATCTCAGCTGGTTTCCTGATCTCATCTTTCTCTGGAGTGAAATGCCACAAATACTTCCCTCCTGGTTCACTGCAGCAGGAGTAGTGTTCCTCCTTCACCATGGCAGGGAACAACTTGTCAGAATCTCCAACTTTCATGAACACTTTAGTGTCATCCCTTCTCCCATCAAAGAACAAACAATTGATTCCATTTTCTCTTATCCCCTTATCAAACTCCTCTTCTAGGTTACTAACAAGTTTCTCCTGAGCTCTCCTTACTTTGTTATGATCTATCACCAGGTGAACATCATCAGGTGTTATCAAACCACCGTCAATCCAGGCAGCTGTTGCTATCTCTGGAGTTTCTCTGAGACCAGTGTGGTGTCGCATGCTGGCCAGAGCTATGCTCGGGATATCTTTCCTATTTCGAATCTTATGCCTGGAAGGTTTGGGATCATTATTTTCTGGGTTAGGGACAAAGTCACCATTCTCCTGGTCAGCACTCGGATCAGCCATGGGGAAGTCATTAAACTCTGAATCAGCTTGACTCCAATCATCGGCCTTTTTTACCTCACCCTGGGCCTTCTCAAGTCTCTTTTCCTCGGCAACTCTTCTCCTTTTCTGTCTCTCTGTGGCAGCCTCCTGTCTCTTGGACTCCGGAATATCTTGGCTAGAAATCATGAGAGCCCCTATACTGCCAATCTTCTCTCTCTGTGCTTTGACAAATGCCAGTTCGATCACAGGAATCTTCAATTCACGCTTGCAAATACAGGAGATGTGGGCCTCAGATTTACAGTCACGATCGCATCCAAACTCAGGACAGAGAACAATTGGGCACTTGCAAGTAATTATGTCAAATAACTGGTCCAGTTGCTTGGCAAAGCTGTCCTTAACTGCAAGTTTTCCTCTCCCAAGAGAGATATCTCTTGCCTTTTCCCAACTGGCTAGCAGTCTCTCCTAATCTTCTTCTGACTTGTTATGACTGGAGGCTTGAACTGAGCGTTAGCCAGAGTGTACTGTGCCAAGACAGCTTTGGTCATATCACTGGCAATGTCTTTGTTTGTGTAAGTTCTTTGGTTCTTTTCACTGATTTGCCTGATTAAAACACGTATCTCAAAGCATCTCTCAATGTAGGCAACTCCGACTTCAGGAGCTCTCTCCCAGACCCAAGATAGTGACTGAGATGACTGGATTTTTGGTTCCTCGTCCTGACACAAGCAGCCATCGCAAATATTATCAACTTATAAATGCATCAGAATCTGAAACAGAAAAAAATATTGTTAGTTGGGTTGTTAAAGAATGAAGTCAGAAAGCAATGTTCACTATTTAATTGTAATGCACTAATGCAGCTGTACGTTAGATTTTCGATAAATTTCACGCTAAAATTTACCTACCAAAAGGTTGCAAAATATTGAAACTGAAATTATTTTCTGTTTATATACACTAAAATCTACCAAAAAAGTGATGGGCCATTAGTTTTAGCTGATCTTCCCTCCTATGACACACCCTAGTGTACGAGTCAAATGATCTATTTCTACTGTAAACAGATAGGTCACGTTATTGCATATTGCCCTATGCTCAAGAAGAAAAGGGAAGACTCTGTTCTTTTATTCGTGCAGCTGGAGAAGTTAGACCCTAAGTCAGTTAGTTCTTGCTCAAAGGAAGATTTATTTGAGCCCTTTATGTTTGATGGGACTGTCTCAAGTGGGGAGTCCACTGTTGTTCGGTACCCTATTCGGAATTTGCGAGACACCGCTGCTAACCATAGTATTGTGTTGAAAGGTACTTTTCCTGTGTGGAAAGTGTTTATACTGGTGAGCATGTGTTATTGAAGGGTGTCGGTGGTGTAGTCACTGTTCCTTTATGTAGGATGTTCTTGAGGAGCGACATGGTTTCTCAGTGGGTGACTCTTTCTGTATCTGGTGTTACCTTCTTGCTAGCTAATGACATTGCTGGTACTCATGTTGTCCCGGATCCTGTAGTGACCAAGATTTCTACGGTGGACAATATGATTAAATTACTTGAAGATCAGAATCCTGGTTTATTCCTTGCTTGTGTTGTTACCAGGAGTATGTCGCTTAGAAATGAGCAAAATAATCGTGTTGACCCTGTTCCTAATGTAGCTGACACAAGTGGTGCAGTTTGTGATGTAAATGACTTTGGTATTAGGGATCTATATGTGTCGCAAGACAATTCTGTTAATGACAGTGAGTCGTATTTGACGGAAGCCAGTGGCGCCAGCTGCGATAACCCCCCTGAAGTCACTGGTGACGTATTTGGTAACTCACTCTCATCTAGTGTTGATTCAACTTTGAATACTGAATTATCCTTATAGAAAAAGTACCCATAAATAGGAAAAGATTAATTTCTGACCAGGAAAGTGATCCAGAGTTGTTAGAGCTGAGTAAAAGTGCTGTAAGCAAGGAGGAAGCTGGTGACTTGCCTGTTGTTGCTATTCGAACTCTGGCCTCCTGATGAGGGAATTTAGACCACCCTCGGTGCCTGCTGGGGAAGACTGGCATGAGGTAAGGCAAAATTTTTCCCCAAATGTCATAGGGGAGAGATCTTGAGACTGGCACACGATTTTCTGGGAGGACACTTACGGGTTAGAAAAACTTAACATAAAATATTACCTCATTTTTATTGGCCTGGCTTGAAGAGAGATGTGGCAAAGAACTGCAAGATTTGTCACGAATGCCAGATGACAGATAAACCTAATCAGCCGATCAAACCAGCCCCTTTATAGCTTATCCCAACAATAGAAGAACCCTTCAGTCACGCAATAATTGACTGTGTTGGTCTTCTCCCAAAAAGTCGTAGTGGCAACCAATTCCTGTTAACTATCATGTGTGCAACGACTAGATTCCCAAATGCTATACCACTCAGACGAATCGGTGCTAAAAATGTGGTAAAGGCTCTGATCCAATTTTTCACCCAATATGGCATTCTAAAGATTGTACAGTCCGACAGGGGAACTAATTTAATGTCTAGCAAGTCATGACTGAGTTGGGCATTCTGCACTATCTGTCTACTGCTTATCACCCACAGTCTCAAGGAGCCAGTGAACAGTTCAATTAGACCTTCAAATCCATATTAAACAAATACTGTAGAGAGAATAAGAAGGAGTGGGATGAAGGAGTGCCACTCATGTTATTCGCCATAAGGGATAGTTGTCAGGATGCTCTTGGTTTTAGTCCTTTCCACTTGGTTTTCGGACATGATGTAAGGGGTCCTTTGGGAGTTGTGAGGGAGAGCTGGGTGAATAGCAAGATCAAAATTCCGCTTTCAGTGTATGTTGACAAATTCAAGGCCTTTCTTTGTCCAATGATGTTCTTAGAAATAATTATTTATCCATTTATGGTCATTGTTGTCTGATCTGATTTTTTTTGTATGGTATGTTCTGTCTTTGTGCATTAAGTAACTCATTATTTAAATTGTCGTGAAGCTCGGCAATCTCAGATCTCGTTATCAGGTCGGTGTCATCTGTCAGGTTCACGGCCAAGTGCGACAACCCCTCTCTTAGCTGCCTCTTTAAACTGTCAAAGTTTGCCTTTCTGAAATCTGGTATTTTAGTGGAATTTTCCTTACATCTGCCCTGAAAACCTAACTGGAATCTAATTTCTCTATGATCTCTGTTCGCAAGTTCGTTCCCTACCTCGACATTGCTAATGAGTAGGCTTAGGATAATTATGCATTTGCATATGTGCATATGCAAATGCATATTTAAGCCATTTTTGAGCTAAAGTGCATATTCATATTTTTTTGTTTTATAAGGCATATATTTGGAAAATTCCAAAATATTATAAGACATTCTTCAACCTCAAGGGTCAAAAAATTCGCGAGCATAACAGCAACGCTGGGGCAGAAATTACTGATATTTGAAATATAATAAATGTCCATTTTGTTGCACTTAAACAAAATCGAAAATACGCGATTTTGTTTTAGCGTCATAATATCCAAAAGGAACATACTTAAGTGACGTTTATATAGCTCAACATTAGGCTGTGGTTAGCTAGGCCGTGATTGGCTGGTCAGTGGACATGAACTGTACGTGATGGGTTCGTGTTCAGCCAGGCAGGATATAGATGCACGGGCTCCATTAGTTCCCTCCTGACACTCTTTTGTTCTTCTGTTTTCTTAAAAGGAAAATATTTTTTTCAGTATTATTTAATAAATTACTTTACGTTAGTATATAGTTTTTTGTATTTAATCCTTCTTTAAAAAATCCTACTTCGTTACATCCTGTGTGGGAAAGTGAATTTACTGAGAAAATGTACAGAAAAGGAGTCATTAACTTAGTAGTTATTATTTATTAACATATTTTAAAGTGCATATTTAAGTGCATATTTTCTCAGTTTTTACTGCATATTTGCATGCATATTTAGCCATTTTTAAATGCATAATTATCCTAAGCCTACTAATGAGGTTTTCTCTGTTCGACAGAACTAAATCGAGTATATTATTACCCCGTGTGGGTTCGGTTATATGTTGACTTAGAAAACAGTCCTGGATCGTCTCGAGAAAATCCTCTGATTCTGAGTTACCCGTAAGGTCAGTCCAATCTATTTGGCCAAGGTTAAAGTCGTCTACTATACAGACTTTGTTGTGTATGGAAGCCCTGCGCATTTCATCCCAGATAAGTCGCTCATTGAATCTATCAAGATTGGGAGGTCTATATATTACTCCTGTGATTAATTTTTCCCTACCGTCGATTAATTCTATCCAAATTGTTTCTGTATTCCGCCAAGTTTTTATTTCCTTATTTATTTCACACTTCAGATTATCCCTAACATAGATTGCTACTCCGCCTCCTTTCCTGGTCTGCCTATCGGTATGGAACAATATGTAACCCGCAATTTGGTATTCGACCGGTAACTCACGTGAGTCTAGGTTGATCCATGTTTCAGTGAATGCTATTATATCGATTTTTTTCTGTACATACCAAGGCCCTAATGTCATCCATTTTGTTTCTCATACTTCTACTGTTCGCGTAGTAGACATTTAAGTTAGTCGTGTTCTGAGTCCTCACTTTACCGCTTTTAGTTTTAAACTCCCTGTCTAATTTAGTTTTGTCATCATTCCTAACACTATTTCCCTGTAATCTTTCACTTTGTTTACCCGCTTCCACTGCAGTCTCCTTCACCCCCGTGCCCATATGTTCCCCTAGCAGTTTAAAGACTTCGATATCCTTTGAACTGCCCCCTCTAGAGACCCAGCCAGAGTTGCTACCCCATCTCGAGACAGGTGCACCCCATCCCTAGCATAAAGGTCCCTTCTGCCGTAGAAGTTGTCCCAGTTGTCAATGAATAGGACTGATATTGACTTGCAATATCTGTCAAGACGGTCGTTGACACCAACTGCCCTTGACAACCATTCACTGCCAACTCTCCTTCTAGGCAGGACACGGCATATGATAGGGATCCCTCCCTTAGTCTTAATACGATCTATAGCTGCCTTGAACTTATCAAGAAGCTCCTCGCTCCTACACCGGCCAATATCATTGCCTCCTGCACTGAGGCAGATAATGGGTTTGTTCCCATTACCAGACAAGATATTGTCCATCCTGTCAATTATATCCCCCACCCCAGCTCCTGGCAAACACACCCTCATCCTATTTTTGTTTTTACCACAAAAAGCCCTGTCCAAGTACCTTACCTGTGAGTCACCAACAATTAAAGTTTTTATACCTTCCTTGTCAGCCCTGTCCCTGACTGTACTAACGTTCAATTCGTCTATCAAGGGACTGAACGAGTTGGTACACTTAGCTGCTGATGTCGTTGTTGACGTATCCTTGGTGTGTTTTTTCATCACCAGCTTGGTCTTCCCTCTCCTCACAACCTTCCACTCGCTTGAGTTTTCGTCAGACACTGGCTTTCCCTGTCCCGCCTCCCCTTTCATCCTCGCCATCTCTTCCTTTAATTTCAGGTTCTCCAGCGTGGCCCTCTCCAATTCTTCCATGGTCCACTCCAGCTTGGCCAACACATTGCACACCCCAGACCACACATAGCACTGGCCATATCTGATAATTATCCCTCGGGAGCTAACCCTGCCGTGACCTTTCCCCTAGTGAGGGTGGAATCAAAGGCATTTCGTCTTATTAACTCTCCTTCTTTAGTTGATAACACCAGTCAACACAATTTTTCTGGCACAAGGTTTTTAAACGGATTTTAAGTAAATTTGGGGTGCAGAATCCACATATGACTTTGGTTTTTGTCTATCACATCAGGTTTTTGAGATATACCATATTGCACTTTTGCTGGGAAACGTAAACTTTTGGATCCAAATTGACGGTTTAAACATGTATACATAAATTTTTTCAGCATTATAATTTTTATTTTTCTATAACCAAAAATTGTTAATATCAAATTGGAAAGTTAATGCACATATAATATTTAAATGTAACATTGAAGGGTGAAAAAAACAATTAATGTACGGTAGAAATAGTGCAAGTATTAAGATCAAGTTACAGTTACATAAACTTCCTCTTTTTGGCCGATCTCTTATGGACAGCTTCTGGAATGTCTCTCATCAAACTCCAGCAGTAGTCCGCCATCATGTTCGAGTCCCATCGACCTTGGTAACGTTCTTCCATTACTTTAATGTCTTGATGAAAGCGCTCCCCTTGCTCCTCGCTCACTTCTCCCAGATTTTCTGGAAACTCGTCCAAGTGACTGTGTAAGTAGTGAACCTTGATACTCATTCTGCATCCAAGTGCTTGTAAACTCAAGAGCAGCTCTTCCACAATTTCTTGATAGTTGTCCGCTTTCTTGTTCCCTAAGAAGTTCCGCACCACATTAGAGAAAGCATTCCAAGTTCTTGCCTGTGCCTCAGTCATTATTGCAAGGAAGTGTGGATCTCTGAGTAGTATTCTTATTTGAGGTCCATCAAAAATCCCTGCCTTTTTCTTCTCGTCGCTAAGACTTGGAAAGGTTGAGCATATATATCTGAAACACTCTCCACTATGATCAAGAGCCTTGACGAATTGCTTCATGATACCAAGTTTTATGTGCAGAGGAGGAAGGACAATGTTTTTCCTGTCAACCAGAGGATCGTTAATGATATTCTTGTCACCAGGCGTCAAACTATGTCTTGGTGGCCAATTCTTTTTCACCCAATGGTCTGCTGTAGCCCTGCTGTCCCAGTAGCACAGAAAACAGGGGTATTTTGTGTACCCTCCTTGCTGGCCCAATAGAAAGTTTACCATTTTCAAGTCCACACAAATTAACCATTCATGAGCATGGTATTGCAACCTCTCTAGAACAGTCTTAATGTTTTCATACTCTTCTTTAATTTGTACAGAATGTCCGATTGGAATTGAACCATACTTGTTTCCGTTATGAAGAAGAACACATTTCAAGCTCCTTTTAGAACTGTCAATAAAAAGTCTCCAATCCTTACTATCATATGCTGGTAGTCCCATGGAGAGAAGAAGTCCTTCTACATCATTACAAAAAACAAGCTGGTCATATGAATGAAAGTACTTCCGCAGTTGCTCTTCTCTGTTGCGATAAAAGGAGACACTCGTGCCAGGTTTTAAGAGTCGTTTCTCTTGAAGCCTGGAAGCTAACAATTCAGCAGACTGTTTTGGCAAATTTAGATCTCTGACCAGATCATTCAATTCTGACTGAGTAAACAACGTTGGCTTTTCACAATCTTCACCAGATGGCTTGAAAAGATCAGTCTCTTCATCTTCATCAGTAGAAACAGGTGAATTCCGGTCTATATCCTCAATCTCTGGTAGCTCAGTAAATTCTGGCACGTTACGTGATGGAGCAAATCTGAGATCAGATTTGGATTCAGCACCTTAAAGTTAGTAAAAAACAGTTAAAAGGTTTCATGCCAGAAAAAAAAAATATTTTTTTGTAGACCAGTGTAATCTTTCTGCCCTTTCTCTTCACCGCAATGTTGCTTCACTCTCTCTCTTTCACAGGTACTTTAACAGGTAATGTTCGGTGGATTGGCATCCTGTGCACTGCCGGTAAGGCCGTGGGATCGCAACACATGTCTTGCCTGCGGTGGCCACCGTTTCTCTGTGGATGTCGGTCACACTAGAATAACCCGTTATAGTACATCCTTTCATCACACAGCAGAACTGTGGAATGCTCTGCCTTCTTCTGTGCTTCCATACATATACAATCTATCACACTTTAAAAAGCTGGATTTCCGGCATGTTTGTGGTGTAAGATTAACACAGTATAACCATTTTCTTCTCTATTGTTTATTTCTTTGTTCTTATTTTTTTCTCCCCTGTGCCACGCTGTAGGTTGTTCAGCCTGTGCCCGGGTGGGCTAATCCCCGAAAAAAAAAATACCCACATTGATATTTTCTACTGCATATCTTCACACGTTAGTCGTCGTGTAGGTTATTTTCCTTTTATAAGTGTCTTACTCTACCTTATATATATATATATATATATATATATATATATATATATATATATATATATATATATATATATATATATATATATATATATATATATGCAAGTAAATCACTGTAGGAAATCTGATAACTTCCCAAGTAGTAGGTGCGCTTGATCCAGGTATATGCTGATAACCACAAGGAAAGAAGAAACACGAAGTTCCCAAGCGCTTTCGTGTAATTCACATCTTCAGGGGTGAGTACAGACTAAGGAGAAGTACAAAACAAGGTACATATATACAGAGGAGGGTGAGATCAAGTCCGCAATGGTCAGGTATTAGGTATATATATATATATATATATATATATATATATATATATATATATATATATATATATATATATATATATATATATATATATATATATATATATATATATATATATATATATATACTGTATACTGAAGTACTCACAGTCGAGTTTAAATTTTCTCTTGATCATTTAGTGAGACTGTAATCATTTTACTGTAAATGGACAGGCAAGGGTTAGTTTTAATGCAACAACGAGTTCCTAAGAACTTAGGTATCAAAGTTAAGCAAACTTTAGTATGTACCCATTGCAAGAAGAGAGGTCATACAGTTGACTTTTGTTACCAGCTCTAGCGTGGTGGTGTCAAGATTAATAAAGAGATCCCTCCAACCACCAACCCACGGCAGACATGGACCACCCAAGACGTATTCAGCTGTTGTAAAGACTACGTCTGTGACAGTACATAAAGCAGATATGAGGTGTGAGTACCATCAGTCTGCTTCTCACAACACAGATGATTGTTCGATTATGCAAAGAGTTCTGGACATAGACTCAAGCTCACCCCAGGTAACACAACAGCGTACAGCACATCGTCGTTATTACAAGAAATCGGGGGCAGACCAGCGCCAGTACTAGACCGACGAAGGATAGGTACATCATCACCAATGCACAACAGCACTTTTGTTGCAGCCTTGTTAATAGCAGCACTCAAGAAAGCGGAAGTGTTGTCCGTTTCGGCGACAGTTGGGTCAGTCAAGTTGGTTCTGGATGTTGATACGGGTGCATGTCCTATCAAGAGTTATAACGTAGATTCCCTCACCGAGATTTTCCGGTACGCAGTTGAAAATTGCAGGGATGGTAACATTACCGCTATGCTTTTCTAGATGTGGTTATTCCTTTTATGCAGAGTTTTATGTATTCCTAGATTTTAATTTACCAGCTGACGGGTTAATAGGTCTTCCAACTCTTAGAACTAATTTAATAGATGCTCATCCAAGTAATTATTCTATCACAATTAATGGTGCTTCCAACAATGCTATGTCCAATTCTGTACCTTTGCTCTCTGCAAAGTTGAAAGTGTTATCCACCATGCCTACTACGAGGAAGGCGGATAACGAGTCGAAGCTAGTTCAAGACCTCACAGACTCACTTTCCCAGCGTGACTAGCAGCAAAGGTTGGGAGATTGTACCTGCAGTTTTAACGGGTACTCTCCACTTTCAGAATGAAAGAAATCACCAGAGCCACTGTTGTTTTACCTGACGTGTACACGGGGACTGATGTAGTATGTCTTACGGAAACATGTAAGGTTAAAGGCTTATCGTGCGAATCTATATTGAGCACGATTCGACCTGGTGGTTTAACAGATGTTCTAGTTCTTAACAGAACAGGCGCTCTTAGAATATTGAAAGGCGGTTGTTATTTGTGTGATTTTCTAGTTTTTCATAACTATGTTACACTGCAGTCTACGCAATTCCCAATAGGTAGTGTTTCATCTCCACTTAAACAAACCAGACAGGAGAGGATAGATCAACTATCACCATATGTTAAGGTGATTGATCATCCTTAAGGCGAGACTAGACTCTTAGAGTTGCTTGCCGAATACAAAAACATTGTAGCTTTACATGGGAACAGTTAGAGCACACAAATCTAATCTCACATCACATATCCTTAAAATAGGGCACGAATCCAATTTACATACCAGCTTACTGACTACCACATAGCCAGTACGCTGTAGTTCAGGACGAGGTTCAGGATATGTTATATGAGAAGGTTATCACACATTCTAAATCTCCTTTCAACAGGCCTTTGTTTTTAGTCCCCCAAAAGGATGGCGGTTGGCGCCCAGTAATTGATTTTAGGCACGTCAATGAACATACTATCCCAGATAGGTTTTCTATCCCTCTCTTGAGTAATATTTTACAATCCTGAGGCAAGGATGACGCTGTTTTTAGCAATTTAGATTTGCTTAGCGGATATTGGCAAATACCACTCGATGAAAAATCCCGAGAGGTTACTGCTTTTAGTACTCCCTTGGGCCATTTTTAATTTCTATGGATGCCTTTCGGTCTCAGAAATGCCCCACTGACTTTTCAAAGGATGATCAACACCTTGTTTGCCGGGCTGATAGGTACCACAGTATGTGCCTACTTAGATGATCTCATAGTAGTCAGTAAGAATGTAGATACTCATCTTGACAAACTCCGTGAAGTTTTACAAAAAAATTCTACAGCAGGACTTAATGTCAAAATTTCTAAATGTGAGTTTTTAAAATCCAGAATCCATTTCTTTGGTCATGTAGTTGACAGTGACGGTAATCATGAAGTTAATGATAAAATTAAGGCTGTTGCTCAGTTCCCACGTCCTACAACTGTTGATAAGGTGTGTAGATTTCTTGGGTTATCTGGATATTATCGTTCTTTTATTAGAGGCTATGCGACGTTAGCTTCACCCTTGACTAAGTTACTTAGGAAGGATACAATTTTTGTATGGAATGCTGAATACGAAGATAGTTTTATTGCATTGAAGACAGCACTTACCAATTTTAGCATTTCCTGATGACTCTCAAGAATTTTCTGTGTACCGACGCCCCATGACAAAGACTCGGCGCTGTACTTAAGCAGCTAGACTCAAGAGGAAAATTTAGAGTAATTGCTTTTGCAGGTCGTAAATTTAATAATGCCGAAACACGTTATCCAGTAACGCATTTAGAAACGTACGCTGCTGTTTGGGCACTGAAGAAGTTTAAAGACATAATTTTTGGTTATAAAATAACCGTTTTTACGAATCATGCGGCAGTAACAGAACTGTTCCTTGGCAAAAACATTTCAGGCAGATTAGAACGCTGATATCTGATCATTCAAGAACTCGACCCCGAGTTGAAGTATTTACTGGGAAGAGCGAATGTGGTTGCCGACGTTTTGTCCAGAAATATAGCACCAGTGATGCCTGTATCTTCGTTCACTCTTTCGCAGTTAGAGGATGAACAACGACGTGATCCATTGTGGTCGACAGTAATTTTTGCTCTAGAGTCGGGTGTAAGGGCAGTAACAAGCAGGAAGATGGTTGCCGTCGCTCACTCGCTCGTTTGCTGGTGTACGACCCCCACTGGGGGGGGGGGGGTTAGACGGAGGTGAGAAGGTCGCTGCTACCAGTGACACCTGCAGATTCTACTCAGCCATCATTACAGTCACTACCTTCCCGCTGTTCGTCAAAGTCTGGCTGTGATCTCATCAAAGGCTCTGGACTCGTGGGCTGTTTGCCCAGACCTCTCACAATTCGTCTGTTAAGCTCTGGACACCTACCCCAACCACTACCGCGGCTGGACCGCCAGTTCATCTCCACCGTCTGTGCCCCGGTGTTTCTCCTGCTGCATAAAGACATCGGCCTCTGTCCCTCGAGTGAGGAGCTGAATTTTTTTTTTTTTACTGGAATTAGCCAACCCGGGCACAGGTCAAACGACCCACAACGGAGCCTGGGGGGCGAAAAAAAGAACGGAAAGAAATTGAAAATGTAGAAAAAAAGGTTATACTGTATTAATCTACACCACGAAGATGCCGGAAAACCAGCTTTTTAAAGTGAGACAGATTGTAAGAGCATGGAAACACAGAAGAAGGCAAGGCATTCCACAGTTTGGCTGTGTGAGGAAAGAAGGAGGTACTATAACGGGTTATTCTCGTGTGACCGATATCCACAGAGAAATGGTGGGCACCGCGGGCAAGACGTGTGTTACGAACCTACGGCCTTACCGGCGGTACACAGGATGCCAAATCCCCTGAACATTGCCCGTTAAAGTACCTGTAAAAGAGAGAGAGTGAAGCAACATTGCGGCGAAGAGAAAGGGGAGAGAGATTATCAACTAAAGGAGGAGAGTTAATAAGTTAATAAGTTCTGAGGTAAAATGGAAGATGTTCTGAAGCTCAGTAATAACGAAATAACTAGAACAAATGGCTTTAAATTAGATAAATTCCGATTCAGAAAGGATATAGGCAAGCACTGGTTTGGTAATAGAGTTGTGGATATGTGGAATAGGCTACCGAGTGCTATAGTAGGATCGGGGACGCTAGGGAGCTTCAAGACGAAGTTGGATAGGCACATGGAAGTGCTGGGATGGGTGTGAAAGGGATCTGCCCTGTATGGGCCAGTCGGCCTCCTGCAGTATCCCACTTTCTTATGTTCTTAAGACGAAATGGACCTTCCCCCGGAGAGTGGATCAGTGCCGCTGCCGTAGGAAATATCTGTTCATTGTTTGATTCTATTCTTGTTTGATTCCATTAATTGCTGACTCCCTTTAATTGTTTGATTCTATCAGTTGTTGACTATCCATTAATTGTTTGATTCCATTAATTGTTTGATTCCATTAATTGTCTGATTTCATTAACTGTTGACTGCATTAATTGTTTGACTCCCGTAATTGTTACTTGATGTTTGTTGAGTGGTGTCAGAGTTTTGTGTTATATTTTTATAGTAAAGAGATGTCAATCTCGAACGGTTGTTTGTTATTCCTCGGAAAACCATGGTCCTTGACTTTCCTTTTATAAGATCCTGATTAGTCTGGTAAGGGATTTCTATCCCTAAGTCCCAAGCCTTTACATCAGGGGAGGAAGTTAATCCTCCAAAGTTAACTCCTCCGCTCAGTCAGTTTGATTTACGACATAACATAATCCATCTCTCCAAGAAGACAACTGAGGGTAGTTGTTACACAAATCGTTGTACCTGATACGCTGTGTGAAAGGATTATAACATTGTTCCACTGTGTTCCTCAAGCAGGTCACCAAAGACGTGACAAATGCCTTGCAGAAATAAAAAAAAACATATTTTTGGCATACAATGAAAAAATACATAGAATTGCATATTGCTAGGTGTTTGTCACGTGCTCAACATAAGGGTACTACAAGGACACCGGCTCCAATTCTACAATATCCTACACCAGAACGTCCGTTTGACACAGTTGCAATAGACTCGCTACAACTTCCGAGGAGTCATCAAGGACCCTTGTACGTGCTAGTGTGTGTGGATCATTTTTCTAGATTTGTGATTTTAATCCCACTGAAGGATAAAACTGCCGAATCTGTGGCTTATGCCTTAGTTATGCATCTCATATGTCCTTTTACTACCCCCAAGGTTCTTCTCTCCGACAACGGATTAGAGTTCAAGAATCAGCTAGTAGCACAAATTTGTATAGAATATGGAATACAGCAAAGTTATATCACAGCCTACCATCCACTGGCTAATGGCCTTGTTGAAAGAACCAATCGCGAGATCATAGAGATTCTTCGTCCAATAGTGTGTCAAATGCAACACACATGGAAGGATTGGTTACAGCAAGTTTCCGCATCTATTAATGAGTCGATCAATAGCTCTACCGGCAAGTCACCCTATTATATTGTTTTTGGCATAAACAAACGTCTGCCTTCTGACGTACTTGTACTTACAGACAAGCCATGCCTTATCTATAATGTGGATGATTTCCCGACAAAACAGATGAGCATTTTCACAGATATTCATGGCCAAGTACGAAAACATTTAGCAGCGTCACGCGCTGAAATGATTTTTATGCAACATAAACAAGCTAAGCATGTCATGCTAGAAATAGGCGATGTTGTTATGGTGAGAGAACCTGAAAGGAAATCTAAACTTTTGGTCAAATTTGATGGTCCAATCCGCATTATTGCCAAAGAAGCGTGCAACAAATTTACAATTTGGAAGCCAAATGCACAAACTGCAGATGTAGTGCATGCAGATCGATTTAAAAAGGGCCATCCAGATTTATTACCCAAGAATGGTAATGATGTCATAGACACATCTTTTCAAACAGTATACACACCAAGTGTAACTGATGATTATCATTTAAGACTTCGATATGCAAAACAATATTAAAATACATTGAAACTTTTACAGAATGGCTTGGATCATCATTGTTCTGCTCCTACTCCTTAAAAATAACAATAATAATAATAATAAAAATAATAATAATTAACGGTTTATTAAGATAACATGGCAGCCCGAAGGCTAAAAATATACAATGAACAGAGATGATAAGTTACATATGGTGCAATCGGGGAGTGGGTTCCTTGATTGACAAAAGCTTTCAATACATAAACATAAGAAACATAGTTAACATATAGATTAACTGTAGATCTGGTACTGTGGGAGCTGGTCTTGTAGACATTCTTGTGACCTGATGTCGGCGCCAAGCCTGGCTGTTAAGCCGCTACCTCACTACAGCTGCAGATGCACCACGTGGTCCGGGTAGGTCCTCCAGCTTACACAGGGGGTTGGAGATGGTTCTTGTTCCTCATGAGATGTAGTTAGGAATTCATCGTCCCTCACCTGGGTGGAGTAGGGAGTCCTCACTTCTCTTCTGGTGTAGATTGGAGTGTTTCTTGGGTTCTCATCTAGTGTTTGTGGTGGCGAGTATACTGCAGCCTGGGTGTGTCACGACAAGGGTCAGGTCAACACTGACCGCTAAGCACAATTGTCACTAACATTTGTTTCTTTCGAGTTGAAATTGTCACTTTTGTGTGTTGACCATCAATCTTTGCACTGTACTGTTGGTGTGAGGATGTTGATAAATCCAGATTAGAAGGAGGAGATGGGGAAGGGAGGGCCCGACAGACCAGGCTGGTAGCTGTCTCCATGGTCAAGAGACCAAGGCCGCGTTAGCAGGCAGCGCCGACTACACAAGTCCTTACCCAATGAAGGCTGAAGGAAGTGGCACCTCTGTGTTGACGGATATGTCCACGGAAATCCTTAAGCCAGGTGCGCTTGCTGCACCCCTAGAACGCATTCTCATTGTTGAAGAAGTGATGAACACAAAGTATGAGTTGCAAGGACTGCTCAAGCTTCCACGCCAGTTAGAGTCCATTGATACCCAACTGCAGACAGCTATGACCGTCCTTGATGATCTCCGTGATAATCCTAATAGTTCGACAATGGTATTACAAACTGTTAATCTTCAGCTACTTTGTCTCAGAACCCTTCACAAGATTATCGTCACAGTTGGACACTATTCCAGTATCTCGTGATGATCTGGCAAAGATGGTGCGTTCCCAAACACGAAGAAAGCGAGGATTGTTTAATTTTTTTGGTCTTATACAGAGCACTCTATTTGGCACTGCGACTGCCGACGATGTAGCTAAACTAGGAGACCGCATGAACATTGTCGACCATCCCGCTCTTAAACAAAATCGCATTATAACTCAAACATTTCCTGCAATTAATGCCTTGGAATAAAAAATTAATGCGATTATTTCTGAGTCTAACCATTTATCTTGTGTTGTTTATAATTTTATGAATTCCGTCCCTACGTTGGAGTGGCTTCTTTATTTTCCTGAGTATTTGCATGCTGCGGAAAGTTCAGTTCAAGCTGTAATTGATAACAAAAATGAACTAATTGTAAGCATCGTGGATGCAGGGCTAGGACGAGTGGATTCAAAGCTTGTGCCTGTGAAGACTATTCTTGAAGCATTACAAATAGCCAACGCGACTTATCATTTAACTCCAATTTTCACAGATCATGAGGTAGAATATTATTATCATCTGTTGGAGTCAACTCTCAGACACAACGTTATTCTTATCCACATACCTATGCTAGGGTAACGCAAATTTAATGCATGGCATTTGGAACCCTTTCCTTTGTATGATAATGACACACTGTTTACTCTGGATAAACCAACTGAAATTTCGCTTATTTATGAAGATTACTCTTTGTTAGCAGTTGATGATCCTAGGGTACTATCACGGTGTAAATTGTCATATTTACATTTACACATATGTCCAGCCTAAGCATTCGCATTTATACCTGCTGCAGACGGAATATGTGAATTGGCAGTCATACAAACTAACGCACGCCCAGCGCTAACACAATGTAGTTATATACCGATTTCTAGAAAGGCTGTATTTCATGAGCATCTCCATAATGAGCAGTATTTTTTCTTTCCTGGTGAAACTAACTTCATTATTAAGGTGCCAAGATGGTGGCAAACAGTTAGTTGTGAAAGGTTATTATCAGGCTCTGGATTACTGTGAAATAACCTGGAGTTCGTTGAAGACCTTGCCTTGTCATCAGCATTTTGCATTGAATTAAATCTTACTTCAGATTTGATTCCATTGTTCAAACTCCTAATTTGACTATTAGTAAACTCAATATTGCCTCAGAGAAGTTAAAAGTTAATTCTTATTTGAAAGAGTCGCAGTTTACTAACTTAAAAGATCACTTGTCATTTTATTTTTTTCCGGGAATTGCTATACCAAGTTTAACTATTCTCACTATTGTGTTAATTCTGACAGGGGTATTTTTATTTTGTTACTATAAGCCAGTATCTTCCAAGTTAATCATTGTACATAATATACTATCCCGTAAGAAACTTCAGTCTAGGACCCCAGTAGTGAGTGAACCTCAGGTTCCAGTTTCTCAAGTTCAGTGTCTACACACACACACACACACATATGTTTGTAACATGGTTAGGTTTATGTACTGTATAGGGTGTATTCTGCGAGATTAGATAATTCCTCTGTTACGAGTTGAGGATTTAGAATATAGTTAAAAGTCTACCCAGATCCCAACATGTAACAACAATAAAAAAAACAAAGACAATCGGACTATAAAAGGGTAGACAAAGGATGCGAGTTTTCGTTGTGTATAATAAAGTACCATAAATTCCTTAACAAAATATTCAGCTTCCTATAAATTACCCTTAACCATACTTAACCTAAACATTAACAGTATATACATATTAATACAACATAAACAATTTTGAAGCAAGTGGAGGTGGGGGAGGCAATACAAGATACAAATACTTAAGTGAGGAGCTGAGATGGCTGACGAGTAAGGCTGAGTATTGTAGAAGACGGTAGGTAGTCACTGTGCCGTAGGTTTAGAGGATAGATGATCCTGTGGTCACTTCCCAGAGTGTTGTGCTCTCTCCTCGAATTGGAGCTCACAAAGAAGACTTGGAGGAAGTGACGCAACAACCAGGATATGGAGAAGGGAAACCCCGGAGTGGTAACCAAGACGAGTCATACTCGTGTCTCGTCCCTAGATGGCGTTGCTCGTGGTGCTGGGTGGATAGATTAGGACAATAGATGGCGTGGTTCGTAGTGCTGGGTAGGTAGATCATGAAAATTGGTGGAGGGGTTCGTAACACCTCTTAAACTCAGAAGGTTGTGTCCGAGCGATGTAGTAGCCCCTTAGTCTTTATACAAATGTGGGGTAGCACACTAAGCTTATATAATCATATCACCTCTTGTAGCTTTACACTGGCTATGAGGTGACATGCTCACTTCACCCTTGAGGTGTGGCCCTAAAATGTTAGGCCAGCTAATAGAAGCCGGCTAGCGAGTCAGATCACTCCAAGCCTCACATCAATCAGACGTACTTAGCAGAGCTACTATAAGATAGCCTCCGTCCTCATTTAACACTCATAGCTACAGTGATTAAGTTACGGTGATATATACATTTGGAATTGTATATAAAATATTTTCCTAATAAATTAACAAAAGACAGTTGGGTTTTCATTACTAAAAACCCTATATACTTTTACATGTTCCAGCCCCATTAACTCATCAAGAAATAATAGTTAAGGGAGGGAACATATCTACGTGTATATATATATATATATATATATATATATATATATATATATATATATATATATATATATATATATATATCATGTAAATCCACAATGAAAACGTGGATAAGATAAATCTTGATAAAATCACACGGGAAAATGGAAACAACGGAGTACCTTAGCTTTCGTCTTTATTCAAGACATCTTCAGAGGCAACTGGATTACATGGACAGAGAGAGGCTTAAATATACAGGGTGACCTAAAACATGAGGTCAGGTCAAAATGATGACATCCACTAATCCCCACACCAACACACACGTAGAGGAGCTTAAGAGAAGGGTGGTGACGTGACTAGCCAAGTCAGGTCAGAAAAAAGGGACCCACAAAATAACTATCATACATCTAGATCAAAGGTTTTCAAAGCATTTTTAACCTTGGGCCACTGACAAATAAATTTATGTAACATATTATCAGTTTTGAACTGACCATCACTAAGGTTTATTGATTTTAATTCCTTAATCAAACTAGCTTCTTATTTCTTTTCAAGTTTATCAAGGCTGTTTCAAATCTTTTTGGAATGTTTGAAGCAAATTTCTTATTTAAAACACTATGTATACAACCTTTAGCTATGGAAATATCTTCATTTGTAACATCAGACGACTTCTTCTTTTCCAGGTTGATTAAACCTTTAGCAATAGTAAGCGGATTAACGCACCGTAAGACAATTACCCATGCTCATACCAAATATTTGCTTGTAGAACTTCCCATTTGCTCTAAATACATTGCTTGGGAAAAAAGCTTAGAAGTATTCAAATCATCTTGTGTCACAGAAAGACTTCTTGTTGAAGCTAGTTTGATTAAGGAATTAAAATCAATACACCTTAGTGATGGTCAGTTCAAAACTGATAATATGTTACATAAATTTATTTGTCAGTGGCCCAAGGTTAAAAATGCTTTGAAAACCTTTGATCTAGATGTATGATAATTATTTTGTGGGTCCCTTTTTTCTGACCTGACTTGGCTAGTCACGTCACCACCCTTCTCTTAAGCTCCTCTACGTTTGTGTTGGTGTGGGGATTAGTGGATGTCATCATTTTGACCTGACCTCATGTTTTTAGGTCACCCTGTATATTTAAGCCTCTCTCTGTCCATGTAATCCAGTTGCCTCTGAAGATGTCTTGAATAAAGACGAAAGCTAAGGTACTCCGTTGTTTCAATTTTCCCGTGTGATTTTATCAAGATATATATATATATATATATATATATATATATATATATATATATATATATATATATATATATATATATATATATATATATATATATATATATGTAATATTCAGAAATTTCAGAGTAATTTCAAATGCCGCGCCATTGGCGATACTGAGCTTTCAAGGTCGTCTGAGGGAAGAGAGCGCTCCCCGCACATAGT
Source organism: Homarus americanus (assembly GCF_018991925.1). Taxonomy (NCBI): domain Eukaryota; kingdom Metazoa; phylum Arthropoda; class Malacostraca; order Decapoda; family Nephropidae; genus Homarus; species Homarus americanus. The sequence continues at coordinate 130,264 of NW_024737026.1, forward strand.
GGGAGGTTGTGGAACTAGGCCTATATGATATTAAATATAATTTGCCGAATTAATAATGATGCGATTCATGAAGTTAAGGGACTATTATTGAATTTGGAATTATTATAAATCGTTTATCAGTCTGAATAATGTTACGGGTGTCCCAAGGAGTTATTAGTTAGGCGGAAAATATGTCACGTAGGCCTAAGCTAACGCCTTGGAGAGACGCGACGCTGGCTGGTCCTCAGTCACGTGAAAGCGATTGGACCTACAGGACATCCCTGCGCGTCCGTCCACAGAAATAGTCACGTGGTCTGGTCACCTGTGCTGCGCTATTGCAGTATAATAAGTAAGTCTCATTCAATCTCAGACAGGGTTTAGATAGGGCAGTGATAAAGTAAACTAGAGCTAACAGTGAGTTCATTTCAGGGTTTCCGCCAGAACCCACTTGACTGCGAGAGATTGACTGCCGTTTGAGACTGCCGTTGATGATTGAGGGTGGCGATTGTCGCCGTTGGACCGATCAGTGTAGGCCTGTCACTGTTTAGCGGGGTATCAAAGGGTCTCTTGAGGGAATCTAGCCGTCTGGGTGCCCAGCTGATGACGGGACGATCGTTGGGGTCATCAGCTCTCCTCTACCTCGGCTCACAATACCACATGTCTCAAGCAGCTTAGTGAAACCCTCTTGCTAACGGGAAGCTTAAGCTTCTCTCAACTGTACAAGGTCTGATTGGCTCACTCCCTTCCGCTTTATGGATGTACCGGGGGGTAAAGTGAAGCTAGCTGAGTGATACAGGGTCGCACACTGGGGCCAAGAGTCAGTGGAGTTTAGAGGTACACTTTCCAAGGTGGAGAAAGGCTGATTTGGGCCTTGAAATACGGGTGCCTGTTGGTTGTGCCTTAAACGACTACGAAGTGCAGGTGGAATCTGTGTGTGTGTTAGGTTAGGGAGCATGGTTCACGGGTATTGGACTCAGTAACGTCTTTATAATAGTGACAATATTTTTGTGTGTAGTTAATACTATTTTTTCAGTTACTAATGTATGCTGTGTGCATTTAAAATTTCTTTATAGTTTCAATCTCTGATATAACCTTTGTTCCCCAGAGTAGTGTTTAAGTTAGGTTAGGAGGTGTGCATCTGTTGGGGTAACATAATTATATTGAGTGCCCTTAAGGCCTATTCATTTGTAGAGTATTTAATTTCTTATTTTTTAATACCATTTCCTCAGTGACTGATATTATTTTGTTGAACACGCTTAAGGCCTGCATCTGTTGGTGTAACATAATTATATTGAGTGCCCTTTAGGCCTATTCATGGTGGAATTAATAATTTCTTATCTTTATATCACTTCCGTAGTGGTGGATATTATTCTGTGAAAACCCTTAAGGCCTGTTTCATGTGTGCAAGCAACATTTCTTAATACTTTAAATTTATTGTTGCCTGAGTTTCTAATAATTTCAATATCATGTATAACTTTTATTCCCCAGAGTAGTGTTTTAAGTTCAAGTTAAGAGGTGCGCATATTGGTGTACCATTATTTGATTGTGTTTGTAGTGTTGGAGGGAATATAAGTGTCTAAATTTTACAGTGTGTCTCATTCATCCCAATCACAGACACTATCCTTCCACGGGTCACGGACAAGTCATTTTGTTTAGTAGATTTAAGTCTTCTTGTGCTGGTTCGGGATTTTTCTCAAAGGGGCGCTTCCACTGCCATTACCATCTAATAATCTTTAATAAACCCCAAGTCAAGTGAGAAAATAAAGTCCAGTAAATTCCGACCGGTTACATATATATATATATATATATATATATATATATATATATATATATATATATATATATATATATATATATATATATATATATATATATATATATATATATATATATATATATATATATATATATATATATATATATATATATATATATATATATATATATATATATATATATATATATATATATATATATATATATATATATATATATACATTTTCAAATATCGTCCTTTGGGCGGTTATCCAATAAACAGGAACACACGCACTTGCCTACGCCCATACACCCAGGAAAGCGACCTTTTGAATATTTACAGCACTTGTCAGACCAGAATGGTCTCAATTAGTTACACTGAAGGAAAAACAGATGTAGGCCTGTACTCAGGTGTCATGAGGATAGCTCCGTCAATATCGTGAACTAACCAATCAGAGAAACGGAACTTAAGGATCTTTGAAAAAGAAAAACGGGCTCTAATTGGACACTGAGAATGTCTGTTCAGCGGCGGGTAAACAGTGTTAAAAAGACAGGCAATTTTAGCAGTTGATGTGATAGTGTGGAGGGTTTTCTGGATGACCCTGTTTAACTGAGGCGTGGTAACGTGTTTTTTATTTTTTTCCTGTTGTCGTGAGTTCCTCCCCCCCCCCTACGGTATCTAGTAAGAAATAGAACGAACACCTCTGACTTCATATCACGTCTTTACTCAATAGATTTAACTTGGAAAATGTCTCTTTCCTATTCCCTTTCTAACAAATACATTAACCTAAGAAGGGGTCCCCCAGTAACAGATAGATGGATACCAGAATATATAGAGTCAAGTGACCCACCTTTAATTAACTCCAGTGCCGCCCCAGCTGAATAGAGTAAGTAGACTTATGTTATAAGTGAAGCAACGAGGGGAGGGGGCACTGCTGGTAGAGCGGTACCGCTCTTGCCTCGCAAGCGAGATGTCAAGGGTTCGATTCCCGGGCTGGCAGAAGTTGTTTGGACACTCGTCCTAGTCCCCTTGGTCCCTGTTCACCAAGCAGCAAAGTAGGTACATTCACCCAAAAAAAGTCCTGTCGCGAACCTCGAACCCCGAGATTCAGACTCGTGAACCCGAAGCAGTAGACACTGATACATTATTCTGTCCATAAATGCTTCGGATTCAAGAGTCTGAATCTCGGTGTTCATGGTTCGCGACAGGACGTTTTTGGGTAACTGTATCTGCTGTAAATCGAAAGTTGAGAATTCGTATTCAGGGACAAGTTGTTGGAGCTTTCAATAACTTGCTTAGACATAAACCATTGACTCTTCAGGCTTCTACGCCCTTAACTTATGAGACATAAAGCAAGCATGAACTTAACATGCTTCCCTGTTGGGCGCTGCAAACACTTCTGCGCTTCACCTTACACAAGTATGTAGGGGGCCCCAATAAAAAAAAAAGTGAAACAACGTTACGGGGAAGAGAAAAGGAAGAGAGATTGTCAACTAAACGAGTAGAGTTAATAAGATGAAACGCCTTAGATTCCACCCTATCTAACAGTTGGACAGAAGACGAGCCACCCGAGATATGAGAGTAGTACTCCAAGTTAGGACGAATGAATCCCATATTCACTTGAAGGAACTGCTCAGGAGTGAAGTAGCTACAGCATCTCTACAGCATTCCAAGCTTTCGGGGGGCAGCTTTAGCAATGCTGTCGGTGTGTGGCTTCCATGACATGTTAGAGAAAATGGTGAGGCCCAGCCTATCGCTTTTAAAATTTGGCTGAATGATTGCACCCTGAAATGTGAATGGTAGGAGATATTCGATTTGGAAAGTGTAATTTTTAGTAAATACTGTGTTTTATTACTATTGAATTTAACCAAGTTTCTACCTTCCCATTTGGAGATGATGCACAGATTCGCATTGATAGATGAGATGATATCAGCTCTAAAAACAGATCCAGTTGAGAATTAGGGGAAAGGGAAAAATGTGAAGAAGAGTGAAGAGTAGAATCATCAGTGCAAGAAAAGATAGAATTAGTCGTAGAATGAAGTGAATCACTGGTAAAAAGAAGGAAAAGAGTAGGTGAAAGAGCAGAATCTTGTGGGACACCAATATTGGTAGAGAAAGAGCGAGAGATCAATTCCTCGACAAAAACTGCCATGGGTCGATTCTCAAGGAAACTAGAAATTAGATAACAAAGTGGGGGAGAGAAACTATAAGAGGGAAGTTTAGAAAGCAAAGACTTGTGCTTTGCTTTCTAAAGTTTCCCTGTAAAATACTTTGGAGATGTATAGGGCCACGACTAAAGTTTCCCCATAATCCCTAAGAGATGGGTGCAGTAAGAGAGCAGATCACCAGTAGATCTCGCCTAGCGAAAGCCATACTGGCGATCCGACAAAAGAGAGTTTAAAATAGTTTCGAAAATATTAGAGAGGGATAAAGTTATGGAAATGGGGCGATAGATAGAGGGATTAGGGTGGTCACCCTCCTTCGGGATGGGCTAAACCGAGGCATGCTTCCAAGAAGAAAAAGTTTGGGTTTTGAGGCAAAGGCGAAAGAGGCGAGCAAGCACAGGGCAACCGCACCCAGTAGCGTCATCGTTATGCGGTCGAAAACACTATCATAATCACAGAACAAAACAAAAACAAACTATACAACCTCTTATGGTTGCTGCATGGAATGTCAGGATGCTTCTGGATGCTGGCACAATCAACTGTCCTGAAAAAAGAACTGCTCTTGTGGCAAAAGAGCTGGCAAGGTATAACATCGATGTAGCATCCATTAGTGAGGCCTGGCTGCCAGATGAGGGTCGACTCACAGAACAGGGGTCTGGCTATACCTTCTTCTGGAAGGGTAAGCCTACTGTGGAGAGCAACCACAGTTATGGAGTTGGCTTTGCCATCCACCAATGCATCCTACATAGGCTAACTGAAATGCCTATTGGGATCAACGAGCGCCTCATGACGCTCCGAAACCCACTGAATCACTCACGGCATGCCTTCTTCATCAGTGTATAAGTTCTAACACCGGATGCAGAGGGTGACATCAAGGAGGCCTTTTAAGCCGACCTTGACAGAGTACTAACCTCTATCACCCGAGAAGATAAGGTTGTCTCCTAGGTGACTTCAATGCCAGAGTTGGCAGAGATGCTGACATTTGCCAGGGAATCATAAGGAAAAATGGGCTAGGCAAGTGTAATCACAACGACTTACTCTTCTGCAGCAAGTGTGCTGCACACAACCTCACTGTCACCAATACCTTGTTTAGGCAGGCCGATAAGTTCAAGGTTTCGTGGCAACACCCACGACCCAAACACTGCCTTCTTATTAGCTACTTTATTGTCAAAGAAAGAGATCGCCGAGAAGTCTTCATCACCTGAGCGATGCATAGCTCGGACCACTGCGACACTGATAATCGGCTCGTTAGGGCCAAGCTTTCACTTCACGTCGCCCCAAAACGGCGAAGGCAACGAGCCTCCAGAAGATTTTTTAACACTAAGTGTCTGGAGGATCCAGTAGTAGCACATGCCTTCAGGGTGCATGTCGAACATGGGGTGAAAACAACCCGACAACAAACAACCTAAATCCCAGTGCCGAATGAGGTATTCTCGACACTGTCATGACAACAACATGCAGAGAGACCTTAGGAAAATTTGAAAGAATAAACCAGGACTTGTTTGATGAAAATGACCAGGAAATCAATGTACTCATCGATGAAAAGCGTACTGCTTTAATTGACTGGCAGAACAGCCCTCAGTCTTGAACCAAAGTTGATATCTTCCGGAAGAAGAAAGCGGCGTCCCAGCGTGAATTTCGTAATCTAAAGAACAACTGGTTTAAAATTAAAGCATGTGAAATGCAAAAACTTGCAGATCAACAAAAGATGCACGAATTTTCCATTCTTATAAAACATTTTATGGGCCAATTACTTATGGCGTAGCCCCCCTCCACTCATCAGACAGTAACTCCCTAATTAATGACAAAGAAGGCATCCTTCAGTGCTGGAAAGAGCTTTACCATTTGCTGCTCAACCAAAACACAGATGTGGATGTCCTGACTACCCAGCAGGTACCTCAGGATCCAGGGCTGACCCACCCACCTCAGCTATCCTCCATCCCTGAATGAGGTAACGACTGCCATCAAACAGATGAAGAATAGGAAAGCCTCAGAGCCTGGTGGAATCCCAGCCGAGGTGTATAAGGCATGAGGAACATTGCTTACCAGCCGCATCCACTCTTTCCTGGAGAATATATGGGAAAAAGAGGAAATCCCCCAATCTCTTAAAGATGCCTCTATCGTCAATATTTATAAGAACAAGGGTGACCGGTCAGACTGTGGCAACTACCGCGACATCTCGCTGCTGTCAGTAGTTGGCAAGATTATCGCCTAAGTCCTCCGAAACAGACCTCTTCCTCATACGGGATACTTCTTCCCAGAATCTCAATGTGGCATTAGACCATCACGTGGCACCACTGACATGATCTATGTTTCCCGCCAGATACAGGAAAAGTGCACAGAACAGTGTCGTGACCTGTACATGGCCTTCATCGACCTAACCAAGGCTTTCGACTCGGTCAACATGGAATCCATCTACAGTAGTGGACCCTCAGCCGTTTTGGTAGCTCACCAAAATTCATCTCCATTGTGAGGCATCTCTACGGTGGCATGAATGGCAGTGTCTTGTATAATGGCGCTCAGTCTTAGTTCTTCCTTATACAAAACGGGGAAAAAAGGATGTGTATGGCACTAACTCTCTTTTCCATTTTCTTGGCAACCCTCCTTACTTGTGTCAGTACCAATTTAGCCAGCGGGGTAACACATCCAGTACTGGATCAAGGGTCTTTTCAACATAAGAAGACTTCCATGAGGAACAAAGATGTCGATAGCTTCCATTACTGAACTTCAGTATGTAGACAACCTCACCCTTTTCGCTCACACTGAGCACAAACTACAGGAGAACCATTACACCTATGCAGATGCATGAGCATACTTCGGCATTGAGGTGAATGTATGTAAGTTTCAGATTCTCTTTCAGCTTACTACTGGTTCACTCACACCTCCATCATCCATCCAGCTTAACGGTACTACCCTCTCTAATGTTACCCACATTCAGTATCTCGGCTCCCACCTGCCCGTCACCGAAGATATCGATATGAAGATTCAACATCAGATCAGAGGAGCATCTTAAGCTTTTGGCAAACTCCTTACCCATGTCTTCAGCTGTAGGGAGCTGAAATCATCTACAAAGTTACATGTATATCGAGCAGTCGTCCTCCTCACCCTGCTATATGGCAGCGAGACAGAGGTCACATACAGGAGGCACCTCAAGGCACTTGAACACTTTCACCAACGTAGTTTACGTTCCAGCCTCTGAGTTCGCTGGGGAGACAAGAGCACAAATCTCAGTATTCTTCCTGACACCAACTGTAGGAGCATCGAGGCTACCAACATCCATGAACAACTGCATTGGAGTGGCTATGTTACCCGCATTGACGACAGTAAGCTGGCAAAATAGCTACTTTACAGTTACCTAACGAATAGTAAACGAAATGCTGGCTGGCAACTGAAAAGGTATAAGGATAGTCTTAAGACAAACCTGAAAAAGTGCCAAATCGACCCTCTCACCTGGGAAACGATTACTGCACACAATAACGCCTGGGCGAGCATCATACGAGATGGTGCCAATACTTTCCAGTTAGCCCAACTGCATATCAAGGCAGAGAATCTCTAACGCCGGAAAGAGGCTGCCGCTGCCCCTCCTACACTAGATGTAGCCCTCCACACGTGCATCATCTGTGGACGATCCTGCCGGTCCCGTATCGGCCTCTCTAATCATCTCAGAGCTTACCAACAAAGGTGACATCCTTAATAACTCATATCATTGTATCATAGCTGGATGATCGACATACTTGATTCCGAGTGACAGCAAAGTAGTCATAGTAGCGTGTGTGTGTGTGTGTGTGTGTGTGTGTGTGTATTTGTTAATACAGACAATTATACACATATATTACAAATATCTAACGAGGTTTTCTAATATGTTACTACATTATTGGTATAGAAAAAAAAGTAATTATGATGAATACAAAAAACAGAGACGAATAACGGTAAGAAGGGAAAACTAATAAAGAGAAGTGAAAGTGATGGACGCCCAGGAAGCAGCAGTTTGTAGGGATGTCTGAAGAACACGGCATTGAGTCGTTTATGGACTGTGTCTGGTGTTAGTGATTGATGAATGAAGGAAGATGTATAACTTGCTATAAAATTTCTTATTCCCAATGAAAAAATAGTGCAAATGTAGTTGTTATTGTTATTGTAGGTGTTTTGCGAGGATAAACAACACTTTTTTATTTTTAAATACCAAAATAATTGACTACAATTCCGACCATTAAAAATCACAAAAGCCAGCAGATAAAATAGGTTTTACTCAATTTCTAAAATACAAATGTCAAATAACCGAACAAAATTTCGACAAATAAAAATCACAAAGAGGGATGCATATGAAGATAAAATTTATAAGCTCTTATAACAAAATCTCCAAAACCAGAATAAAATTTTGTTTCCAGAAATAAAAGCTCTGGTTTTGTGATAGTTATTCTATTTACAGAATATAAAATACATCATACGATAAACACATGCAAACAAACAAACAAACAAACAGACAAATTATTTATCTTGTAAACTTTGATACCAGTAACATACCAGTTTATACGATATGATATTTATCGTCTACATATCATCTGTTTATTCGTTTATTCCTACAAATTTACTTTAGTGGTTTGTTATAAATAATAAAAAAAAATTATTTGTCTCGTTGGTGAGATTTAGAGATTAAGTGATTAGCGATTTTATTATTTTCAGTAAGGAATTTTATCAACTGCTTTGTTTATTTATTTATTAATGTATATATATATATATATATATATATATATATATATATATATATATATATATATATATATATATATATATATATATATATATATATGTAACCGGTCGGAAATTTACTGGACTTTAATTTCTCACTAGACTTGGGGTTTATTAAAGATTATTAGATGGTAATTGCAGTGGAAGCGCCCCTTTGAGAGAAATCCCGAACCAGCACAAGACCACTTAAATTTACTAAACAAAATGAATTATCAGTGACCCGTGGAATGATAGCGTCTGTAACTGGGATGAATGAGGCACACTGTAAAATTTAGACACTTATATTCCCTCCAACACTGCAGACACAATCAAATAATGGTACACCAATATGCACACCTCTGAACCTGAACTTAAAACACTACTCTGGGGAATAAAGGTTATACATGATATTGAAAATATTAGAAATTCAGACAATGCCTCATTAGACAACAATAAATTTAAAGTATTAAGAAATGTTGCTTGCACACATGAAACAGGCCTAAAGGGCTTTCAACAAAATAATATCAATCACTGAGAAAATTTTATAAAAAAATAGGAAATTAATAACTCTATAGTGAATAGGCCTTAAGGACACTCAACAAAATGATATCCAGCACTGAGAAAATGGTATGAAAAATAGAACTTATTAACTCCACCCTGAGTAGGCCTTCAGGGCACTCAGCAAAATTATATTACCCCAACAGATACACACCTCCTACCTAACTTAAACACTACTCTGGGGAACAAGGGTTATACCTGAGATTGAAATTATAAGGATATATTAAATGCACACAGCATACATTAGTAACTGAAAAAATAGTATTAACTACACACGAAAATATTGTCACTATTATTAAGAAGTTACTGAGTCCACCAATACCCGTGAACCATGCTTCCTAACCTAACACACACACAGATTCCACCTGCATTCCGTAGTCGTTTAAGGCACAACCAACAGGCACCCGTAGTTTAAGGCCCAAATCAGCCTTTCTCCACCTTGGAAAATGTACCTCTAAGCTCCACTGGACTCTTGGTCCCAGTGTGCGACCCTGTATCACTCAGCTGGCTTCACTTTACCCCCAGTACATCCCTGAAATGGAAGGGAGTGAGCCAATCAGACCTTGTACAGTCGAGAGAAGCTTTAGCTTCCCGTTAGCAAAGGGTTTCACTAATCTGCTTGAGATATGTGGGTATTGTGAGCCGAGGTAGAGGAGAGCTGATGACCCCAACCGATCGTCACATCATTAGCTGGGCACCCAGACGGCTAGGTTCACCCAAGAGATCCTTTGCTACCCCGCTAAACAGTGACAGGCCTACACTGATCGGTCCAACGGCGACAATCGCCAATCCTCAAACATCAACGGCAATCTCAAACGGCAGTCAATCTCTCGCAGTCAAGTGGGTTATGACGGAAACCCTGAAATTAACTCACTGTTAGCTCTTGATAACTTTATCACTGCCCTATATCACCCCTATCTGAGATCGAATGAGACTTACTTGTTATACTGCAATAGCGCAACACAGGTGACTAGACCACGTGACTATTTCTGTGGACAGACGCGCAGGGACGTCCTGTTAGTCCGATCGCTTTCGCGGGACTGAGGACCAGCCAGCCTCTCGTCTCCCCAAGGCGCTAGCTTAGGCCTACGTGACATATTTTTCGCCTAACTAATAACCTTCTTGGGACACCCGTAACATTATTCAGACTGATAAACTATCTATCATTACTTTTAATTTAATAAGTGATGTTTAGTTTCATAATTCGCCTCCATATTAATTCGGTAAATTACATTTAGTATCGTATAGGCCTAGTTCCACAACCTCTCGCTACGTGCGGGGAGCGCGGTCTTCCCTTAGACGACCTTAAACTCAGCATCGCCCAAGGCGCGGCGTTTGAAATTACACTGAATTTCAGAATATTACATATATATATATATATATATATATATATATATATATATATATATATATATATATATATATATATATATATATATATATATATATATATATATATATGCTGATAACCACAAGGAAACAAGAAAACACGCTGGCGGGGTGGACATCCAGTACTGGATAAAGAGTCTTTTCAACATAAGAAGACTTCAGTGAGGAACAAAGATGTCGATAGCTTCCATTACTGAACTTCAGTATGTAGACAACCTCACCCTTTTCGCTCACACTGAGCACAAACTACAGGAGAACCATTACACCTATGCAGATGCATGAGCATACTGCGGCATTGAGGTGAATGTATGTAAGTCTCAGATTCTCTTTCAGCTTACTACTGGTTCACTCACACCTCCACCATCCATCCAGCATAACGGTACTACCCTCTCTAATGTTACCCACATTCGGTATCTCGGCTCCCACCTGTCCGCCACCGCGGATATCGATATAAAGATTCAACATCAAATCAGAGGAGCATCTCAAGCTTTTGGCAAACTCCTTACCCATGTCTTCAGCTGTAGGGAGCTGAAATCATCTACAAAGTTACATGTATATCGAGCAGTACATAAGAACATAAGAAAATAAGGATCTTGCAATAGGCCGGTTGGCCTGTGCATGGCAGCTCCTATCGAGAGTTACTACCACTCTCTATCATCCATGAATCTATCCAGTCTCCTTTTGAAACTTTCCAGCGTTCCAGCACTTACTACAAAGTTGCTAAGCTTGTTCCACTCGTCCACCACCCTATTTGTGAACCAGTTCCTTCCTATCTCCCTCCTAAACCTAAACTTCCCCAACATAAATCCGTTGCTCCGAGTCCTATCCTGCTCGGATATTATAAGAACTTTATCTATATCGCCTTTATTGATTCCTTTCACCCACTTAAATACTTCTATCATATCTCCCCGCACTCTTCGTCTTTCTAGGGAATGCAAGTTTAGTTTCTTTAACCAATCCTGATATGGAAGGTTTCTAAGTCCCGGAATCATTTTCGCCATTCTTCGCTGCACCGACTCTAGTAAATTGATATCCATTCTATATTAAGGGCACCAGAACTGAACCGCATAATCGAGGTGCGGCCTGACTAGCGCAAGATATAATTGCAATAAGACCTCTGTACTCTTATTACTTACACTTCTAGATATAGAACCCAATACACTGTTTGCCTTAGTTCGAACATTAACGCACTGTTTTCTAGGCCGTAGGTCCGAGATTACAAGTACCCCTTGGTCTCTTTCACAAGTAAACTTCTCTAGGTTTATGTTGTTAAGGCTGTATACGTTGACAGTGTTTGTTCTTCCAATATTAAGTACGCTGCACTTGCTGGTGTTGAATTTCATTTGCCATTTTTCAGACCACCCCTGCAGTTTATTTAGATCCTCCTGTAATGCATTTGCATCCTGCCCTGAATTAATCTACCGCCCTATTTTGGTGTCATCCGCAAACTTGCTTATGTCACTGCTGATCCCAGTATCTAGATCGTTTATGTAGATTATGAACAAGAGTGGGCCTAGTACTGACCCCTGGGGAACCCCACTTGTTACACGGCCCCACTCAGATTTAACACCATCTACGCTGCTCCTTTGCGTTCTATCGGTGAGCCATGATTTTATCCAATTTAAAACTTTCCCCTCGATACCATGAGCCTTAATCCACGGTAAAAGACTTCTATGAACCCTGAGGTAGGTAGTTTTGTTGATGATTAAATTGTGATCGACTAGGTCAAATGCTTTGGTGAAGTCAATGAAGGCGACAGCTACAGACGTCTTTCGTTTTTCCAGATGGCGGCATATGTAGTCGAGAAAGCTGGCAAGACAGTGACTGGTGAAGATATAATTCATATTGACAATTTGCTGAGGATCTATGGCGTCTACAACATCAGCATAAACCCAGTCAAACACGAAACTTTCGCAGCGCATTTAAGAATTGTGAGCTGCTTGATTTGGGCACTGGTGACACATATGAGGTCTTCCATTCAGCTGGGCATCCTGCTTGGCTGGGGAAAGCATTGATGAAACTCCTTGTAGAGTTTCATTGGTAAGTCAATGGGGGTAGTGGAGCGCTTTACCATCAGTTTGTCCAGACGTTTTGCTATTTCAAATTCTTCCACTAAGTCAGTGGAAAAGGGGACTGGTAGATAAGCAGGGAGACTGGGTCTGTGAAGCCGGGGAAGCGTCTGGCATATAATTCTGAAATGGTTGTTTGATTGCTCAGCCGCGTCACCATTAGTGAGATGGCTAAGGAAGGGGATGGGGTGTGTCTTATTGTTTAGTCCACAGGGTTATTCAAGCTTACCATTCCACTGCCTGATGTTGGTCTGCTTCGGGTGTTGCAACTTGGTTGGGTAGTGGGATTTCTTTGCAATGCGTATTTCACGGATGACTCAATTATGAAGGGACCTGTAGCGGTTGTGGTCTTTGAGATAAAAGGCACTGTCTCTCTGTTGCATAAGTCTTTTGATCCCAGGTGTGATCCAGGGTATGTCAGTTGGGTGTGATCTAACAGACTTCTCGGGGAAGAAGTGGTGGTCAGCTTCAATGATGGTGTTGGTGTAATTTATCCATTTGGTATCCACGTCATCCACACTAATTACTTTATTCCAGGGATGGTGAACTATCCACTGCCCAAAGAGACGCACTGCAGAGTCAATGATCGGTCTGTACATCTTGATGTAGGGTCTCTGCACTTGGCTGGTAGTGGCAGCTGGGGACCAGTGCACTGATAGGTGTGTGCTTCACCCGATATGAGGCATTGGTTGAGGTGGTTGGTACTGGTCCACTTAGTCAGTTAAGATAAGGTCAAGGGTATTTGACCGTGTGTGGGGAAGTTCACAACTTGTGTTAGTAGCAGCTGGTCCTGGATATCAGTGGTGTCAATTTCGATATAATCCCCGCATCATACTAGCTTGGCACATGGGTGAAGGTTCCAAGTGTTCCCTGAAGAAGGCAGTGATGGGTAGGGAAACACCGGGTAACACTGAAGTCCATTTATTAACGGATAGGAGAAATACAAGTGGTGACTAGCGTGTGACTTGCACGACCCACAGAGTCTGACTGAGACTGCCTTGCCATATGGCAGCCTCGAGGCAATGATGCCACATAACACGTGCAGTGTTGCCACGTAATTACATATATAAATGCTACTCGGCACAGTAGCTTATATACAAGGTTGCTACTCGGCACAGTAGCATAGATACATAACCTACAATGGGTACCTAATTCTGAGGTGGTCTGAGGTGGTAATGAGGTGGTTAATAAGAGTGTCTCTGGAAGGTGAGCGAGGCGGGTGGTATGACACGTAGTATATGATGATAGAAGTAGTGTAGCGCGGGTGGGCAAGCTGCCCAAGAATGCCTCCACATTATCTAGGACTAAAACTTCCAGGCGTGACGAGACTAGTTTATCTTGACAGAAGAGGGCAAAGCCCCCTCCGCGTCCATGTGAACGAAGGTGATGAAAGAGTTGATATCCTTCGATGTGGCACGTTTCAGGAACATTATGCCAAGCTTCGCATATAGCAATGACGTTGGCAACGACTTATCGGGCTGTGGTTGCCAGTTCGTCAAATTTATTAGCTAAGGAAGTGAAGTTGGAAAGCAGTAAGGAGGGGAGACCTTACCATATTCGGGGAACTTTAGTGTACTGGTACAGTCTGTCAGGAATAGGTTTCTTTGGTTTTCTAGTGGGGGTGATGGTCCTAATGGAATATGTTCAATGATTTTAGTTGCACAATAACACTGCCATCAGGATAACCAGTCCCATGCTATAGACTGTACAGGTCACGTCTGGAGTAAGTCACTGGTGGACATCTGTTGATATCTGCTGTTGTGGACGGACGGGAGTGTTTGATCATGGTGGCCATAAACTGAAAGCCGGCACTTAAAGGGCCACTGACACTAGTAGACATCCGTTAATATTTTTCTAGTCGTAAACACTGCGAGTCCTTGTCTCTGGCTCTTAAGCGGTCGCTGACACAATACCCACGGTATATGTAAACAACGCTGTGGTCCTTGTCACTGGCACTTTGAAGGTGACCGACAAAGTGCCGACAGTCTGGTATAACGCTGCTGTGAATTACGTTTGTTTTTGTGCTTTTCCTTGAAATACACTATCAGATCACTGATTGGCAACCACTGGTTGCACTGATCACTTGAATGCAGTGTAGTGAGATTGGTAGGGGGTTAGGATATAGCAGGGTGGCAGGGCCAAACAGGGCACGTCTTGTCTCAATGAGGGCTGACTGATGTGTGTGTGTGTGTGTGGTCCGCCTGCTCGCTTCGCCTCGCCCCGCAAGTGAGTGGACCCGGGTTCGATCCCCGGGCAGGGTGAACTATGGACAAGTTTCTTTACTCCATTTGCCTCTGTCTACCCAGCAGTAATTGGGAGCCTGGATGATAATGGCTTTGCGGATCGTGTTCTGGGGTAATGGTTAGCCAGTGCAGTTGGCGAGTTGTCCGGTCTTCTTGACTACTCCTTGACATTGGGTTCTGCAGCTCGTTACATCAGGGTGTTGTTGTTGTGTTGGCGACAGCTTCTACACCTTAAACAAATTCACACCTACGTTGACCTAGGACTGTCCATCCTCGTACACGAGAGGCAAACATTATTGTATAATCCTGAACACGTATCGTGGTACTTATAACACACAAACATACATATAAATAGTTCACGTACAGTTTGGAGAGTTATAATAATAAGCTGTCATTTGAACATGATTATCACCATAAACTATAATATGACCAAAACTATGATAACTTCCATCACATAACCACATATATACATCATATATATATATATATATATATATATATATATATATATATATATATATATATCATTTTTAGTCCATATAACACGCGGACTTTGAAAATATAATCAACGACCTCACCAGCCAGGACTCAAACCCTCGACCTGTGTGGGACCAGGAAACGCTACCGACCATGTGGCATGGTCGGTAGCGTTCCCTGGTCCCACACAGAAGGTCGAGGGTTCGAGTCCTGGCTGGTGAGGTCGTTGATTATATATATATATATATATATATATATATATATATATATATATATATATATATATATATATATATATATATATATATATATATATATTTATTTAAAAGTACCGCTTATATATGTACTTTTGGTTTGGTCAAAGCTACGATTGTGGTTAATTGATATCATTCCATTAATTTTTTAATTAATATGAAAAAATTAGTGATTGTTGTAGTATGGGGGTGACTCAATACTTGGTATTGAATGCAAATTAATGTCATTTACCGATGGACCAATGAAATTTGTGTAACCATAATATGATATAATCATACTGAGTTTGATGTTTATTAGCATAGTGTGTATATATATATAGATACATATATGGCTGGTGAGGTCGTTGATTATATGTTCAAAGTCCGCGTGTTATATGGACTAAAAATGAAGTGTATATATATATATATATATATATATATATATATATATATATATATATATATATATATATATATCGATTCTTATCCCAACACAGAAACACACACACATACACTCACAGTGTGTATAACCCCACCCCCCACCCCCCTCTCTCTCTCTCCCTCTCTCTCTCTCTCTGAGCATTTCCTCATTTGCTCGGGGAGTCGCCGCTGATCGAGATATTGTTGCTCTAAAATTGGACATCGACAGAGTGGCAGGGTGGACGAGTGTCAGAGTGGCAGGTGGCAGGGTGGGATAATGAAAGAGTGGAAGAGTGACAGGGTGGCAGGGTGGCAGGGTGACAGGGTGGCGTGAAGGCAGAGTGGAAGGTGTTAGTGTGGTAGGGTAACAGGGTGGATGAGTGACAGGGTTGAACAATAGTAGTTTAGTTAGTTTAACAAATTTATTGACAAAGCTTGGAGTACAGTTTGCCTATTCTGGGTAATTCAGTCAGGTCTTGACACTGAGGGTGGTATCACTTCTCACTGCCACGCAGGACAGAGGTTCATATACAAAGACATGTGGGTGATGTCACTGTTCACTGCCATGCAGGACAGAGGTTCGTACACAAAGAAATACATCATATTCATTGACATTATATATAGGTCAGATTCATGTGGGTAATGTCACTGTTCACTGCCATACAGGACAGAGGTTCGTACACAAAGAAATTCATCATAAACATTAGCAGTATATATAGGTCAGAATCATGTGGGTGACGTCACTGTTCGCTGCCATGCAAAACAGTGGTTCATATACATTGGACGTCATATTCTAATTGAAGACTAATCAGTGTGGGCTAGCAATTTTGGGATAAACAGCAAGAATGTCCCCAAACACCCCCGATTCAATATAATGATTACAAAGTTGATGATACAATAAGCCAGGTGGTCTGAAATCTTTGACAGTGTCACATTCAATAATATAGTGTTCAAGTGTATGCCTTAAAGGTTTATCACAAAGTTTACATGCTGAGTGTTCCGGTATGGGTACAGCGCCACTTACTTGCCAGATGTGTCTGTATCCTAGCCTAATTCTTGCCACATCACATTGTCTGGTTCTGTCCTTATGCTGGCCATACCGGTACCTCTCGTCACAAAATTTGTCATATTTACTAATGCTACAACTGCCAGGTCTCTCTGCATTTCTCAGTTCTTCTAGATCAGAGTTCGTGATTCTGACTTAAGGAAAGGTGACAGATATTTAGCCTATGTCTCAGCGGGATATAGTCTGTCAGTATGATACAGACACTAAAGGAACATCAGCTTTAGTAAGAGTTTGTTGTGACCTCTGATGAACTTTGGCAAACAGACAGCTAAATTTACATTCCGAAAGACAGTTTTTCACCTTGAATTCGATGTATTCTCACCAGGTAAAAACTGCCTTACACTCAGTTTACTTTACAACCAAGAAGCAACGAGACCAAGACAAACAAAGAGACAGACAGACAAACTGTGATAACCAACTATGATCTGGTTCAGGTAAGATCTAGGTAACAAATAATATTTAATGCTGGCCAGGCACTAGGAACCGAAATGGCATGTGAAGACTGATAAGGATGTGTGTAAATCAGTACTTACATTAAAGAACACAAACATCAAGAACAATGTAAACACGAACATCGGAGAACAGTGCAAACACAAATATCAAATAACAATGACAAAAAATGTCAAGTTAATCCTTTAAACAAAAACATCAAGTTAATCCTGCAAATCACAAACATTAAGTTAAACCTGTAAGCACAAACATCAAGTTAAACCTATAAGCACAAACATTAGGGGACTCTGTAAACATCATTAGCACGAATAGTCAACATTACCAACATTAACGGTCAGCATCGCTTGGATTTCTGGATTTCCTTTTGTTACTGACTCACCTTTGAGAGAGAGAGAGAGAGAGAGAGAGAGAGAGAGAGACCCTTATCCAGGTAGATAACATAATTGTTCAGGTAATTATTTATTTATTTTTGTTTTTTTTTACGGGGATTAGCCCACCCGGGCACAGGTCCCTGACCCACATCGGGGCCTGGGGGCGAAAATGTAATTAATAATAATAATAATAAAATTAATAATAATAATAATAATAATAATAATAATAATAATAATAATAATAATAATAATAATAATAATAATAATAATTATTATTATTATTATTCATAGTAAATGAAATTTATCATATAATAAAAAAAATTAAAATAAAATAATAATAATAATAATAATAATAATAATAATAATAATAATAATAATAATATTAATAATAATAATAATAATAATAATAATAATAATAATAATAATAATAATAATAATAATAATAATAATAATAATAATTATTATTATTATTATTCATAGTAAATGAAATTTATTATATAATAAAAAAAATTCAAATAAAATAATAATAATAATAATAATAATAATAATAATAATAATAATAATAATAATTATTATTATTCATAGTAAATGAAATTTATTATATAATAAAAAAAATTAAAATAAATAATAATAATAATAATATTAATAATAATAATAATAATAATAATAATAATAATAATAATAATAATAATAATAATAATAACAATAATAATAATAATAATAATTATTATTCATAGTAAATTAAATTTATTATAAAATAAAAACAAAATTTAAAATAAAATAATAATAATAATAATAATAATAATAATAATTATAATAATAATAATAATAGTAATAATAATAATAATAATAATAATAATAATAATAATAATAATAATAATATTAATAATAATAATAATAATAATAATAATAATAATAATAATAATAATAATAATAATAATAATAATAATAATAATAATAATAATATTAATAATAATAATAATAAAGAACCATAAAGAAATACAAAAATGAAAAAAATAATATCAAAAGTGAGAAACAATATACTCTATGTATGTTTTGTTGTCAATAGTAAGAGAAACAATTGAGACCCTGTAATTGTGTGTAAATGAGGCAGAAAGTCACATGAGCAACCTGGGACTTCGTCACAATTTTCGTGATGCCATATGGCAGCAAGGTCTGCCATTAGACAACACATTATGCTTGCAATATCTTCCTAGGAGGTAGTACCTCCCTGTTTGGTAGCTGCCTACTACCTACTACCAGTTAATGAGATAAGTAATTAAGCCGCCATTACTAAGGTTCCATTATTCTTATGTTACTCACAGGTAAATAAGTATCAAATTGGTAATTAAGTAGTGAAAGTGAGGGAAGTGTGTCTCTGTGTCTGTGTGGCTGTATCCTAGTGGCTGTGTGTCTGTGTCTATGGTGTTGTGTTGCTGTAAGTTTGTGTGGCTAATTGTTTGTGTTTGTGCATCTATGTGGCTGTATGTGTGTGTGTGTGTGTGTGTGTGTGTGTACATGTATGTCTGTGTGCGTATGCATGTCTATGTGGTCTGTAGTGCTGTCAAGACCATTATGATTGACAGCTATAATGAATCAATTTACATCATTATTTTCGCTCAAATTATCTCATCAAATTTTAACTTCGTGTCTGATGATTTTATTGTTTCATCGCCTCACTCCCTCACTAGGGCCTGTGATTTTCCAGATATATCGCCATGGGAAATAAATATACAGATTTTTCTATTTTTGTTTAATGTAGGAAGTGTGTTGTTTGTGGTGTTGCTAACTGGGACATAGTTGGCTATTTATCATTAGGTATGTTTTACCTGGGAGTAAATGTGTGTGTGTGGGAGGGGAGATACGATGTTTTTTGTTTTGTTTTTTTAATTTGGATTGAGAATAAATAAATATATTAAGATGCAATTGCATTTTTTCTATGAGCAAAGTGAGAGAGAAGCAACACAACAAAGCCAACACAAAACAGTCAACATAACAGTCAACATAACAAAGTAAACAACACAAAAAACATAACACAGCCAACACAACACAACAAATACAACATAGCCAACACAACACAGCTAACATAACACAGCCATCATAACACAGCCAACACAACACATGGCACTCAACACAGCCAACATAACACAACAGAGGCAACACAGCACAGCTGTAAAAATGTGCTATACGGATTTGTATGCTTTTGTTTTTTTACGGGGAATAGCCCACCCGGGCACAAGTCATCGACCCACAACGAGGCGTAGAGGGCGAAAAAATAAAAATGAAAAGAAATAAAAAATAAAAAATACAGATATTATATTAATCTACACCACGAAGATGCAGGAAAACCAGCTTTTTTAAGTGAGACAGATTGTATGAGTGTGGAAACACAAAAGAAGACAGAGCATTCCACAGTTTGGCTGTGTGAGGAGAGAAGGGTGTACTATAACGAGTTATTCCAGTGTGACCGACATCCACAGAGAAAAGATGGGCACCTCGGCCTAGATGAGTGTTACGAGCCCACGGCCTTGCCGGCGATACACAGGATAACAAATCCACCGAACATTGCCCATTAAAGTACCTGTAAAAGAGAGAGAGTGAAGCAACATTGCAGCCAAGAGAAAGGGAAGAAAGATTATATCTAATATACTATAGGACTAGCCGTGTGTGTATCTGTTCTGGGCAGCCGAAATGGCACAATCGTTTTTCATCAAACTTGGTGGAAAAATCGCACAAAATTCGTAGAGCGGAACAAACCTGGTCCAATGTCGATGGTTTCTTTAGGAAGGCATTAATTAATGATTTTATTTACGTTGGCAAAAGATGTGGCTGTACTCTGTCAGCCGGCCGGACGATTGCAGTTATTGTATGGCTCCCTCCTCCTCCCCCCACTTTTTCTCTTAGCCTACTTTTTTTTAATGGTGTTTGGATTAGTAAAGGAAGGAAGATGAGTAAATAAAAGAAAAAAGAAGAGGAAACAGAAAATAGTTAGAGTTAACAGGTGGGGGGAGCTGAGTTTCATCATGCGTTTGGATGCGCAGTTTCGACGTTACCAGAGCATTTTCGGATCTTACGACGCTACAGTGTACTGTATACTTATTCCTGTGGCTGACTGTGCATGGAAAATGAGAAGAGATAAAAAGATAATAACAGGAATGCATGGAGAAGATACAAAGGGAGAAGAGAAGGAGAGGAAACATTATTATCCTTAGGAGGCGAGCGAGGAAAGGAGATGGGAGAGAGGGATAGCGAGAGGTGGAAGTATGAATGGAGGGATGTGTTTTTTAAAGATCCCAGAATACCATATTAAAATCACCTATTTAATAAGGAAGAAAAAGTGCTAAATATGATGAGTAGTGTAAAGGAGAGACATAGAGATATATAAATAAAGATAGAGATAGTGTGGATAAAAATGGAGAGAGAGAGAGAGAGAAGCGGACAAACAAAAGACATAATACAGACAGATTCAAGGACACAAAGAAAGACAGACAGATAGAAAGACTTATGAAAGACAAAGGTAACAGACACAGACAGAAATGACTACACAGGGTGAAACTAGACAATGAAACAGACAGAAGGTTGACAGAAATAGACAGATTCATACATGCACAAATAGACAATATGGCAACTAACATGACAGACAGACATACAGGCAGCTGACTGACTGGTTCACATTAGACAAACAGGCAGACACGCCAACAGCGGATAAGACAGACAGATTTGACGACACAAAGAGTACAGACGGGCTCATAGTCAAACACCACGCAGACGAACAGACAGTTGGGATGGCAATAGAAAGGACGGATAGACTTGAGACAGATTAGAAGGAATTTATAAAGAAGAATAACACCAAATTGACCATAGCTGCGTCAGTGAGGGTAGTTGGTCTTACATCCACCAGCGTAAATAATAAGACGCATTGAATACTAACACCCTCGCACGGAAAGAACATCGATGGTCGGTCAGTCATGTAAGATGGGCCTAAAACTGACTAACGTAGATGTTAACTTTGATGACTTAACACAGGTGAACACTTAAGCAGATGGTGACTAATTTTTATTTTTATTTAAACCTCTCCTTATGGCGAATATTTCTTTAACTAATGATTCTAACCTTTATTCTATTCCTTCCTATAGTATACTAGATACTTATAGTACCTAATAACCACGACCATGCGTATAACAACCAGGACCATGATTATAACACCTATGACTATGATCATAACAACCACGACCATAATTAAAACAACCACGACCATGATTATAACAACCACGACTATGATTATAATAACCACGACCATGATTATAGCAACCACGACCATGATTATAACAACCACGACCATGATTATAACAACCACGACCATGATTATAACAACCTCAGTAAACTGTACCACCGGACTCGCCACCGGGCACGAAGGGCCCACGATCACTTGTTATCAACTAAAGGAGGAGAGTTAATAAGACGAAATGCCTTTGATTCCACCATATCTAACCGTTGGACAGAAGAAGGGCCACCCCATATATGAGAGCAGTACTGCAAGTTAGGACTAATGAATCCCTTATATACTTTAAGCAACTGCTCAGGCGTGAAGTAGTTACGGTCTTTTTACAGCATTCCCAGCTTTCGGGAGGCAGCTTTAGCTAAGCTGAGGATGTGTGTGTCTTCCAAGACACATTAGAGGAAATGGTGAGGTGTAGCATATATATTTTATAATTTGGCACGATGATAGCGTCCTGAAATGTGATTGGTGGGAGATCATCTAACTTGGAAAGTATAATTGGTAAATACTGAGTTTTATAACTATTGAATTTAACCAAGTTTCTATCTACCCATTCGGAGATGCTGCACAGATCCGCATTGATAGTTGCAATGATATCAGCTCTAGAATTAGATCTAGTTTGAGAATTAAGGGAAAGGGAAAAATATGAAGAGAAGTGAAGAGTATAATCATCAGCGTAAGAATGGATAGAATAAGTTTTAGTGTGAAGTAAATCATTGATAAAAAGAAGGAAAAGAGTAGGTGAAAGAACAGAACCCTGTGGGACACCACTATTGGTAGAGAAAGAGTAAAAGGTCGATCCCTCGACAACAACTGCCATGGATCGGTTCTCAAGGAAGCTAGAAATTAGAGAAAAAATGAGGGAGAGAAACCATAAGAGGAAAGTTTAGAAAGCAAAGACTTTTACTATACCCTGTCAAATGCTTTGGAGATGTCGATGGCCACGACGAGAGTTTCTCCATAATACCTAAGAGAGGATGACCAAAGATGGGTGTATTAGGAGAGCAGGTCACCAGTGGATCTCACCTGGCGAAAGCTGACAAAAGAGAAAAGCGTTCAAGGTGACGGAGAAAATGAGAGTTTAAGATAGTTTCGAAAATCTTAGAGAGGGATGAAGGTAGGGCAGTGGGGCGATAGTTAGAGGAATTGGAAGTGTCACCCTTCTTCTGGATAGGTTGAACCAAGGCATGCTTCCAAGAAGAAGGAAAAGTTTGGGTTTTGAGGCAAAGTAGAAAGAAACGAGCAAGCACAGGGGCCAGAACTGTAGTACACTTCCTCAGAACATGAGGGGGCACTCCTTCCGGTCCATGCGCCTTACTCACATGCAACCTGGATAACACACTAGCATCCCTACGAGTGGAAATTATAGGAAAGTGCATAGGTTCAGTAGGACGAGCAGGAGTAGGAGGGATAGAGTTGGAATCGTCTAAGGTGGAGTTAGAGGAAAATAAGGTTCCAAACAGATTTTTTTTTTGGGGGGGGGGGAGACTTGGCTATAGAGTTATCAGGTCGGAAGAGAGGAGGAAAAGAGGGAGTGCAGAAGTTATTACAGATGTTTTTGGTCTACAAAAGCGAACCACAAACTAAACTCTATAACTTGATATTTGTGAGAGCTGTTTTAGTATTACACTAATTATTTTAATTAAGTTCTAGAACTCTTAAGTAGCAGGACTTAATGTAAACACTTCTTGGCGCTTCCGTTTATTGCTGAAGCTGGTATATACACAGATATAATCTGAGAGAATAAACTTAGATTTCTATCCAGGGAAGTGTTGTGAATAACACTTTGAGATAACACTTGAGTTAAGTGTGAACTTACCTGTCTAAAGAGAAGGAGTGGACTGCTCCTCTCTGGGCCGTGAGAGTGTGTGGTAGCGAGCGAGCAGTGTTTACTGAATCAGCCGACCCTAGCTCGACCTTTGAGAGAGATACTAGCCAAATTATCTAGAGTTGTGAATAACATGGTGAATCGCTTGGTGAATAACGTGGTGAATAACTTATTGTTATTCTATTTGGGTGAATATTTATGTAATGCAAGAGTGCTGTTATACCGCTAGGCCACCACCAACCGAGTCCTCGTAGCTTAAATTCTAGGTATACCAAACCTTGTTACAATAAAGTGTGCTTTAGCTAAACTGTTGTATCTTGCACATGCTTTTTCAATGCTTTCAGGGTGTTTTCTTGGAAACTATTTTGTACCTAGAGGACATTTTCCTGTAACAAAATATCATAACAGTCAAGGAAATGATAATAATAATGTCAAGTGTGATGAAACCAGGAAGGATACTTGGGAAGATAAATAAAAGGGAAGAGAATCCTGTAATGCACGAAACTTTGTTTCATTAATGTAAGACAGAAGTTTAAGTTTATCAGAGACATAGTGAAGGCTGCTGAAATTGATATTCAGTAAAGATGGTTTGGGTACCAGTTCAGAAGTAATGATTGATACAAATGCAAGATGATCGTGAGTAGGCAAGGTTGTGAGTGCTTTACTGTTGAGCTCATAAGAATCTGATGCTATATGATAAAATTCTACTACTAATTGTTTAACTACACCTTGGCATACGAGTATTAGACTGGTTTGCTTTGGGAAATAAAAATATTGCACATTATTGACATATGCGTGAAACACTAATATATATGTGTTGGAGTGTATTCATATTGCTACACTGTAGATGCATTAGTTTGTACTATAGCTAGTTCACAAGTAGCTCTGCAGCCAAGTGTGAAAACGAAAGCATAAGCAGGACATATGTGCAAATGTAAGTATGTTGACTTGCAATGAATTAGGACTTCATGCTTAGGCACAGCAACTATCGAATAATCTTCTAAAAACACTATTAGTTCACTTTCTCTGTTAAGAACCAAAAGATCATCATTCATCTTCAATGGAATAATTTCAAATGCCAAGCATTAAATATCTTCTGTGATTTTAGTGGAATGTGTATTAGTGTTTCCTTATGCGTTAAGGAGGCCTCCCATAAGGAGTAATAATATTCAACGTGATGCTCCTGAAAGATAGGAGTTAGACGATAGTCAGTTTCAGGTATATGTAAAGCGGCATTCACTAAATCAGCTAGGACCTATCATGGGCTTCAGCTAGCTGCATGCATATATTCTGTAAAGCAGAATAGCCATTCTAGTTTTGGCACGGATCATGTGAATCCATGGACAATACGTGTCAGTTGATTAGTTTTGTCAACAATAGCATTCATCTGAGAGTTCAGACTCTTTACTGCCTTGTAGGACTGTGTAATAGCCCTATTCTGTTTCATGACTGCTTAAGAAACCTGGTTCATTCGTTTCCCTAGTTTAGCTACATCTTCTGTGGTTGCCATACCAAATAGGGTGTTACTTATTAACCCAACAAAATTAAATATACTACGTTTTTGACGTTGATGAGAAGGAAAATTCTTCCCGACATCTTCAGGAGACGTAAAGTAGGTAGCTTTCCCTCGAAGTGCCTTATGCGCTAGAGTAGACTCTTCATACGGACGTTTTGAAGTGAGACGGTTTGTCTGAGGGTTGTAGAGATTCTAGATTGTTGTTCGAGATCTTGCAGGGTGTGCATAGCTATTTCAGTGTATACAGCTATTGACCTTAGGTGAACGGACATGTGCACTAAACCTTGGAGCTTGTACTTAACAGTTAGTGCATCTTCCACTACAAGTACTTTGCCCCGTGAGGCAACTGAAGCTCCAGGTTTCATGATGTCTGCTCGGGATGCCGCTGTTGCTATAGCGGTCATTGCTGACAAGAATAGCGATATCCAAGCCATGCCTTTAAGGGGCGAGGATAATTAATGTTTCTTTTTTGCTGATAGATGTTTTTGATAATACGTCTTGTCTATTGTTGTGTTATGTTGAGCAGCTGTCGTAGTAGAAGTAGGATGTAATTGACTGACATTAGGGGTCAATATTAATTCTCTGCTAACTTTTTTAATTCTATCGACATGTACTATGTCTGTGACATGTGTCGTTGGCTCAACTATATGGAATTTGCTTCCCTGGTCTTTCGCTTTAACCCCTACGCCATTGTTGACGTTCCAAAACGTTCATCTACAGTAGGGCGCCTCGAATGAAGTTCTGGAATGCCCACCTTTTTGCGCCATTGTTTGAATGCCCAGCGTGGGTTATCAGGTTCCAACATGACTATTTCGTTGTCACGCCACACGAAGGGTAGCGTGGGTGGGTTCAGTGAGGTTACTACGCATTAGCCTATCTTTATGGAGAGTCGTCCCTCAACCTGGCAACAGACTGGGTGTGTGTCTCCGAGCACTTTTTATGAAAAATAATGCAAATAAAATAAATTCTAAATGAATTATTTATAGGAAATAAGTATTATGATCAGTAAATATATGCATTACTGGCCCTGATAAGTTCGTCCCATGAAATAGTTCTATCACCACTACATGATCCATGTGGACTGTGATCGGATATCCAAAAATGAGATACTGAAAATGATTCAGAGCCCACACTACAGTTAATGCTTCCCTCGATAATTAGTTTGCATGAGCACAGCGCCTAGCCCTAGGCCGGAGGCACCGGTGCAGATGGTAAATGGTTTGGTGTAGTTCGGAAAAGCTAACACCTTAGCATTCGTTTAGGTGCTCTTAAGAACATTAAAACTGTCCTCTTTTTCTTTGTTCCACTTACACTCTATGTCTAGTCAGTGATGAGGCTAACTTGGTATATCATTCAATGAAAGAACAGTATTATCCTGATAATCCAGGAAACTACGAAGTTGCTCTGCATTCTTGGGACAAGGAAACTGCTTGGAATGCAGGGAAACTACAAGGAATCTACTGTGTATGTCCCATTGCCATCCACTCCGTGTCCGAGAAATTAGATTCTGGATTTACGAAATTCTCTTTTGGATATTGTCACTTTCAATCCAGCTATTTGTAGCTGTGAGAAGAATTCTCGTAGATTCTTTAAATGGGTTTGTAAATCTTAACGGCGCATTCCTCAAACAAAATGGCATTCCTAAGAATTTGAAATGTCCCAGTTGTGTACTGAACACAGTTACCTACCAGGATTTCTTATATAAGGGAATTTTCCAGTACCCTCTAAGGAGATTAGGTTACTGAAGACGGCGTTGTGTTTTCCTAGAGAGTGTATTAATTCAGGATAGGCATTGGAAACCTGTCTGGTACAGTTGCTTGGTTGACTCGCCGAAAATCTATGACTGGTCTCCATCCTCCATCTTTCATGGGAACTAGGAATAGAGATGAGTTCCGTGGTGTATGTAGATCGGGTGAGTGTCCGGCTGGATTGGAATGTGATAGGTTGTCAACGCTGCTTTACCTAGGGGTTCTCCAACGCTATGATTTCCTTGAACTCGGCTAGTAATTCTAAAAGATCACGTTTGCTTGAGGATGATCGACTACTTTCAAGTGTGCCGATATTAACTCTATCTTCAATATGTGGTTTTTCGGTCGATTCCCCTTGTGTTACACTACCTATTGGTAATTCTATTGGTTCGGCGACGAATGCTTTGTCGTAAACAAAAAAAATTATCCAAACAACATCCCTTTCTTAAAGTATATGTCGCCCAGTTCTATTAAGAACGAGGACATCTGTGAGACTACCTGTCCTGACTGTACTTAAGGTAGACTCAAGTGATAAGCCTTTCACTTGTACACTTTCACTCAGACACACAACACCTCTTCCCTCACTCGCATTTGGCAATAGTACTGTGATTCTAGTTAGTTTCTGGCTATGTAACCGTTGTACACCAGTTAACACAGCAGGCGGCAAAATCCCGTTCTTGCCTCTGATACAGTCAACTCCACCACTTTGTTTAACGCTGCAATTAATGAGACTGTGATCGAAGCGTTGTTTTCTTGCACCTCGGTGTGAGCTTAATACACATCGTTACCCCGTGTGACGAATAGCCACGAAGAGTTTAATGATTCAAAGAGCTTATGAAAGTGTTAAACAATTGCAAAATGTGGGGGAATGAACCATACATGCAGATTAAAGTGAAGGAGATATACCCACGCCAAGAATCAAGGCCTTTGTTCACGTGACGCTTGAACCGCTTACGGTTACAATATCGAGGTAATACTTTTACTTTTACTTTTATCCTCTTCGCCACTGATCTTCTTGTTAGCCGCTTGGGCGATCGGTCACGTCTCTTTTCATTTATATTCTTCACCAAAAGATCGGCTCGCTAGCCGCCCGGGCGATCGGTCACGTCTCTGTCACGCACTGTTGGCAAATACTGGGCATGCACCGGCTCCTGAATGTACCTGAACCCACTCCAGTGTTGGTCAAGTCTTCTCTTGAAAGAGCTCACACTCGGTGCCGTCACAACACTCTCTGGTAGATTGTTCCAAGAGTTTACAACCCTCACTCCGAAAAAGTTTGCCCTCACGGTTTTCTGGACTTGCGGCTTCTTCAATCTTGAGCTGTGACCCCTTGTGGGGCGAGCGTCCGTCAGCTCCAAGTAAGGACACTCAACTGAGTAGTGCCCCCTGAGATGCTTATACACCTCAATTAGGTCCCCCCTTGCCCGTCTGTAGTATAAGCTAGGCAAGTTCAGGCACTCCAATCTCTCAGGGTAGCTGAGGTGCCGAAGTGCAGGCACCAGTCTGGTGGCCCTCCTTTGAACATTTTCAACCAACTGACAGTCCCTAGCATATCTCGGGGACCAGATGGGGCGACAGTACTCCAGATGGGGAAGCACTTCACTCCTGAAGATCGTCACGAGGGACGGACCGTCTAGATATCTGAACGACCTTCTTATAAGACCCAAGAATTTATTTGCCTGATTTACCTTCTTTTCACAATGGCCCGAGAACTTCAGCTCATTGTCAACATACACACCTAGGTCCTTCTCACACGCAGTCTCAACTAGTGCATTTTCTTCATCCCGTTGGGACATATGATACGCCTCCTTACCGTTGGTACGCCCCAGGTGCATCCTCTTGCACTTCGTGACATTGAATCTCAGCAGCCATTTCTTCGACCATCCCTGGAGCCCACAGAGGTCCTTCTGCAGCTCTTCACATTCCGCTTGGTTCTTAATTTCCCGAAATAACTTGCCATCATCGGCAAACATTTGTATGGAGGAGTGTACAACGTCAGGCATGTCATTTATGAAACAAACAAACAACAGCGGGCCCAATACACTGCCCTGTGGTACCCCACTTGTTACAGGTACAGATGACGATTTCGTGCCATTAATCACCACACACTGCTTGCGGTCATGTAGAAAGTCTTCTATCCACGCTAGGACATTTCCCCGAATTCCGTACCCTTCCAGTTTGATTTTCAGCCTTTCGTGGGGTACACTGTCGAAAGCCTTGGCAAAATCTAGGTAAATATTGTCGATATTACCACCCCGTTCCAGAATATGGGTCCAAATATCCAATACCTTGAGCAATTGTGTTAAGCAAGAGCGCCCCGGCATAAAACCGTGTTGGCAATCTTTTACAAGGTTGTTTCGTAGTAGATGTTCCATCGCGGCATCTCTGATAATACTCTCAAGTACTTTACATATTATGCTGGTCAGGCTCACCGGTCTATAGTTGTTCGTGGAGTGACTATCGCCCTTCTTGAAGATAGGACTCACATAAGCCACTTTCCATTCACTGGGGACCATTTGTTCATCCAGGCATTTACAAAACAGGAGCTTCAGGGGCTCTGCAAGCTCGTTGCACAGCTCTCTTAGCACTCTAGGATGCACCATGTCAGGTCCGGGACTCTTATGGACCTTTAGCCTGGACAGTTTATTTCTAATACCCTCTTCTGTGAGCACAATGTGGGTCAGTGCTGTGTCGAACCGTCTGTCCTCAAACGCAGGAAGGTTAGTTGCATCCTCTCTTGTGAACACTGAGGAAAAGAAGCTGTTCAATGCCTCAGCTTTATCCTGGTCAGAATCTGCGTAACTACCATCTTCAAGCCTCAGGTCTGATACTCTTACTCGCGTTTTCAATTTCGACTTTGCATAGCGGTAAAACGCCTTTGGGTTTGACTTGACCTCGCGTGCAACCAGCCTCTGGAACTCCTTTTCAGCCCTCCTACACTCTATCTTTGCTTGGTTTCTGGCTCTTGCATACATCCTCCTGTCTTGCTCATCATTTGACCCAACCCACGTCTTGAATTTCTGGGTTTTCTTCTTAATTTTGTCGACCGCCGCATGGTTCATGTGTAGGGATCCCCTCGTATTCTTAGAAGCACTGGGTTTGGTCTTGGGTATATATTTATCAATCAAATGGGTCATTTTACTAGTTATGATATTCAGCGTAGTGTCTGCGTTCTTGTACCTTAATGAGATACCCAAAGTAATTTCCCTAGAACTGACAAGGCAAACACTTACTGTAGTATGTAATTATAATTAAGGTGTGTAACTATAAGGCATAAAGTCACAATATATAAGAAAGTGCACA
Organism: Homarus americanus; assembly: GCF_018991925.1. Taxonomy (NCBI): domain Eukaryota; kingdom Metazoa; phylum Arthropoda; class Malacostraca; order Decapoda; family Nephropidae; genus Homarus; species Homarus americanus. The sequence continues at coordinate 160,842 of NW_024737026.1, forward strand.
TGTGGGGGCCATAATAAGGACATAGTGAAATTTATGCATCGGCACCCTTAGGCCTATTTCGTGAGAGGTGCAGAGTTCATCGCCCTCAGTCGGGCCCCGTTCTCATACACACAAGTGTACGCGCCTGCGGGTGGAGGGAGACCAGTGAGGTTGGAGGAACCGCTGCTCTACTGTGAGGATCCCACGTGGTGTTGTAGGTAACGCTGATGGCCAATATGCAACCTCCCCGATGAACCCTGGACATCCCACACATCAACACCCGGGACAGGAGCAGATGATGGTGCTATTTTGAGGTGCTACGCGGTCGTCACTTTAAGCGACCAAATGATACCGGCCACAGGACAGTCCTGGTATGAATGCCTGGGAATGATCTCATTTACCACACCGGAATAATGTGTGACACAGGTACTTGTCATATGTACCTTGGTGCTACGGAGATGTTTCAGTATCTGTATTTGTAGCAGTGTATTAAGGTGCTATATATATTTGTTGGTGCTATTGAGTATTTTTGGGGTAATATTGGGGAAGGAATGACTGAGGGAAAGGAGGTCAATGATTTAATATGTTTATAATTGCTTGGAGAAGGTCGGGTATGTTGTGTGTGGTGCAGTGACCTTGGTAATAGTTGTTTTGGTGAAGGTCAACTATTTGTATGGTGGCTGAATGCAGTATTATTTAATTAGGAAAAAAATTAGTTAAAATCTTGGTTTGTGTTTCACTCCTTACATCCACTCTCGAATTGATTAATGAAAAACACGAATTCACAGTACCTGGCTTGTTCTTCCAGCTATCTAACACACACAAAACTACACATACTGTCCATATGGTCTGGTGGCCCGACGACACCATCTGGTGGATTGCTGGTACCACAGTCATTGGGTTAGAAGCAAACACCTAGGGACGATGGAGCCGTCTCGGTGCCTCTCTTTGACCCAGGAGCCTTACCTTAATTGGTTTGGTAGCAAGGGGCTGACCTTAACTATGTTGGTCCGAAGTCAACGTGTTGGCTAGAGTCAGCGTCTGCAATGTCCAAACTACTTGTGAACGATAGCTGCTAGAAGCAAGGAGGAGGAGAGAAGTGAGAAGTTGATGTCCAAAAGGAGTGACACGTACTGTCCTGGAAAATCACTGTCCCGTTGGTGGCTCTATTAGGATCCGCTCATAGGCACCTACCAGTGTAGATATGTCAAGCCGAACCTGATGGAGTATTGGAAGCATGCAACGGTACATCACAACAGTTCATGGAGGTGTGAGTTCGGATGGCATGGTGGTCACTGTGGATACGAGTGATGCTCTGTGTTCTGATTTGAGTTGGAGGAGAAGATTCTTGTGGAGTTGTGAGAAGAGAAGGAGAGGATCCTATGTCCTGTAGGATGGACATTCCCGGTTTTGAAAATTGACTGACTACTATTGGAAAAGTTCCCGTTCTCGTTATGAGTTCTGAAACTAAGCCGCCCAGTTAGCCGCCACCATTGTGGAATGAGGCTATGCCGCCGAAATTAGCTACCAGGGAAGAGGTACAATCGATATGTCGAATACGAGTAACTCTAGGCAGTTAGTACGTAGTGAATAATGTAGTCAAGAAACTCCACGTCTCCAGAAACGATTTGTTCACTTATAGTAGATGGAAGCTGAAAGGTAGTGAAAGTAAGCGTGTGTCTATAGGCGACCTGCCATCTGCAAATGTTAACTCTGTATCTCTGCCTGCTGCCAGATGTACCATCATCAATTGTGAGATGAGAGACCAGCTGAACAACAGAAAATAAGGTATACAAAGTGTGTGTGTGTGTGTGTGTGTGTGTGTGTGTGTGAGAGAGATAAGATCCATGAAATACCAGAATATGTAAGGAAAAAAAAAAGTGGAATTAATTGAGAGGATGAAAGCCAAATTTTTAAGTAATTAAGATAAAAAGTGAAGAAATCTGTTTTGAGAAGTAATATAAGTTGATGTTGAAAGGTGATATATTGAAATGTTAGTAATTTTTAAATTTATGTTGAAGATTCATGAAGAGTTGAAAAATTTGTTTTTGATGAAAACCAAAGAGAGAGAACTAAACAAAGAAAATCTATCTTCCATATACATTCGTTTGTGCATGACTGGTAATTAAGCCTTATGTTTTAATATGAGTGATTTTCTGATTTTTTTTTCTCAGTAACTTGATACATTATTGAGTTTGATTTTTGTTTTGAGTTGATACCTGATTGAATTGAATTTTTATTAGAGTAATTTGATTTACCATTGTTAATGATTTGTTCTTATTTTTGAGTACTTTCATTGCTGATTTTGAATTGCTCATCATTTTAATTTTCATGATTTTGTGTTGTTCATATTTGACAATTTTACTATGTTTGTTTTCAACAATTTCTAGCTTATTACCTTAAAGACTAAAGGCATGTTAATATTACTTTGACATTTACTAGAAGTTACTTTCTTTGCATTTGTGATATCTAGCGAATTACAATTTGATGTGCAATTCTTGAAGTACAAATTTTCATAAAAGCGATCAGGGGAAGTATTGTAACAATGTCAGGAGTTTCCCGCCAAGTTAGAGCCAATAGAAATGCCTTAGGTCTGTCTTCAGCCAATGAGGAAGCCGATGAGGCATGACGTCATGAAGCTGTGCCACCCAGTTTTAAAAAGCCAGTCTGTGTTTGGTCAGAGTTAAGTGTGGGTGTGTCGTGGGTGTCACCTCCTCATATGGCGGCTAAAATGTGAGTACATATTAGGTTGATCCGTTTTCCGAAATGTTTTGTGAGTCACATGACCCTGGTCAGCTAGCTAGGAAGATAGGTTTATTGTTTTGAAGTATAATTGTCAAACCCTACTAGAAAGTATTCAATAAATACAGTAACCTATAATAAGAGTCCTAATTCATCCCTCCCTTATTGAGAAAGAGTGATGTGTTATAAATGTCTTGGTATTATGCAGTAGTACGGTGAATCCTATACAGTATATAATAACTATCCATATTTCCTCTCTCTTTAAGTTTTGTATCGTAGTACACAGCTATCCACCATCTCAGCCTCTTCTTGGTGTGAGAACCGACTGACCACAACCCCCCCTCCTACTCACATCTTTCCTCAGTCTCCCAGTCCCCTCCACTCACACCCTCCCCTCAACCATAAACAATTACCTCTCACTACTTCGCTCACTCCCTCCACTTCTCATAAGTATAACGAGAAAGAATAAATAAGATTAAGTAAATGTAAATAAATAAAAAGGAACAAACACAGTTAATGTGTTACTTCCTCCAGTCGCCACCGTCACCGCTCTGGTAGGCCTCCTCCCACAGGCACCACCGCCCCAGTTCACCTAAGAATAGTGGCCGCAACGGGGAAGCGTCGGTCCTCGAACCCCACGACTCTGCCAGGGCCCCAGCCAGGTTGTCCCTGCAGCCCAGAGTGTTCTTGGAGAGGCGGTCCTCACCCCCTCCGGACCTCCACTTTCACCAGCCCTTGCCAGGTGGCTTGGCTAGAGCGGATCCTTCAACCCTGTAGCCCCCTTAAGGCTGGCCCCCCACCCCCTTACGGGCCAGGCGACCTTCCACGGCACCATCGGGGAAGACGGCCCCTCTACCTCCTCCATCGCTCCATCTAGGTCGGCCCCAGCCGCCCAGACGTCGCAGCCGTCGCTGCCGGCAGGCCCCCCCCCCCCTGGCAGTGCAGCCCCCCCTGGCAGTGCAGCCCCCCTCCCTGGCAGTGCAGCCCCCACCCTGACAGTGCAGCCCCCCTGGCAGTCCCCCAGCCCTGCCGCTGGAGATGTTGGAGGCTTTGTCTTCCTGGTTCCGGAAGCAGCAGCAGGCCCAGGCCCCCTCCACCCAACATCCTGTGGTACAGATATCTCTCCCTAGCTCCCTTTCCCCTGACCCCTCAGTTTTCTCGGAGTCAAGTTCCGAGCCAAGGCGGTCCGGGTCCTCACAGGGACTGCCTGACTACTCCGAATCGGACCAGGAGTCGGTCTCGGGGACCTATCCAACCCCTAAAAGGCCCAGGCCTTCGTCAGGAAAGGGGACCTCCCCCCAGCACCGACGGGTGGGCCCCTCTCTTTTAAGACACCTGGTGACATCATCAACCAGGGGGCATGCAAGTGGGCTCTGGTGCTCTGGCACCAGGGGAAACTGGTCATTTTTTCGAGAGTAAAGAGGGGGGAGAAACTAGTTCTCTCTTCCCGGTCTGACCGAAAGGTCCGAAGACGGGCGGATGACTCAGGCTCAGAGTACTTCGAGTTCCGGCAGCTCCGCCTGTCGAGAAGGAAGATGTCCCCAGCCCTGTCAGGAACGTCCCCGGCGGCCTTGGACGCCTTTGACTCTTTAGCCTCCTGTTCGGTGCTGTCCACTGCAGGTCCTTCCCGAGTGGCAATGTTACAGGACGGTAGGAGGTAGGCCCGGGAGGCCGGCCAAGCCCTCTTTCCATGAAAGACGGTAGGCCTGACCTCCAGTCGATCTGGACGGCGGTGTCTGGAAGGAACAGCTCCTCCACCACGTACCCCACACCGGCCCCTGTAGTCTTATCCCCCCAGGATGACCGGGTGCCAGACGAGTTGATGGAGTTCCTGTGGGCTCTTAAGTGAACCAACGTAAAGGAGCACGTCCAGTCTATGCTGCAAAAGGGAGTAGTGGAGAGGACAGATGGACGTGGCTTTCTGTCCCGGTTATTCACTGTCCCCAAGAGGAACTCGGACAGGGAATGATTGGTGGTGGACCTCAGCCACCTGAACTGCTTTATCAAGCTGCACTATTTTCGTATGGTATCGGTAGCTCAGGTCCGCCTTCCTCTCAAACAGGGGCCCTGGCTATCTTCCATCGACCTAGAAGACGCCTACTGGCATGTCCCAATCCACAGGAGGTTCAGGAAGTTACTGGCCTTCTAGGTGGAGGACGACGTGTTTCAATTTACCCAGCTCACCTTCGGTCTCTCCCTAGCTCGAGATTCTTCGCCAGAATCGTGAGGGTCTTGGCCAGGGAGCTCGCCTACCGCAAGGTAGACGTCCTCATGTACTTGGACTACGGGCTGATCTCGGCCTCGTCCAAGGAAGAGAGCGAATCAAGCACCAGGGTAACAGTGGCCACGGCTGAGGGCATGGGCTTCATAATCAACTATCCTAACTCCTCCCTCTCACCATCACAACAACTTGTGTGGCTGGGAATGGAGTGGGACACCTCCATGGCTTCTCTCTGCCAGCTTCACTCGCTGCCAGTGGGAGGCCCTACTAAGCTCTCTCAACTACGCCACAGGAGTGGTGCCCCTGGGTCGTCTGCTTCTTCACCGTCTGACCAGAAAGGTCTACGCAGCCATCCTAGTCGAACCCAGGGATCTAGCACGTCCCATGCCCGCTCACTTGTCCGCCCTTCTACACCCCTGGCTTTCTCGCGTGGCCCTGCGCCGGTGGACGCTCTGGGTCCCACCAGCGCCCACCCTCTTCATAACGTCGGATGCCTCCGACGTAGGCTGGGGGTACCAGTCTTCCAAGGGTCACCAGCAGTTCGGGAGCTGTACGTGGTGTACAGATTCCTGGAGGACAACCTGATGACCCAGGACGAGGCTATCTGCTTCAAAATGGAGAGCACAGCAGCCGTTTTCTGCCGCAACAGGCAGGGCACGTCCCGCTCTGCCCAAATGCTGTCACTCTCGGAGCAGATCTTCAAGGAGGCACACTACCAGATTATCCACCTGTCCGCTCGCCATGTCCCGGGGATCGAGAACGGCTGGGCTGACGCTCTCTCCCGCTTCAAGGAGACGTCAGTAGAGTGGACACTACGCCAGAGTGTGTTTCAGTCACTGAAAAAGCGGTGGGGTCGGCCGGAGGTGGACCTCTTTGCCTCTCCGACATGCGCCCAGCTCCCAGCGTACCTGAGTCGGTTGACGCTGACACCACAATGGGGCTAAGACGCTTTCACGGAGGACTGGAACAGGTGGACCTCCATCTACTTGTTCCCGCCCTCTTGCTCCAAGGTCCTGCTACGGGTCTGACACAAGCTTAGACGGCTTCAAAGGGAAGGTCCTCCTCCTGGCCCCCCTACTGGCCGGCTCAACCGTGGTTCTCAGAGCTACTCGGCTGGTGTCTCCGTGCCTCCCTGAGCAGACTGTATTTGCGTAGAGTGGTGGAGGACATCTTGTCAGGACTAAGACCCTTCTCTACTTGATAATACGAGTCCTGCTGGAAAGCCTTCCAGCAGTACCTCAAGGAGCAGGGCGCTCAAACGCCCAGTGAAAATGTAGTACTAGAGTTCCTATCGTCCCTTGTGCACGAACGGTGGCAGGTCTATTCCGACCCTCTCCATCCACCTGGCTGCCCTCACCGACCCCCTGGATTACGGATGTGGGGTGAAGGTAAACAACAGGTCGGTTACTCTGCTGAAGCGGGGCCTATTCCACCAGCGACCACCTGCTACACCACCCTGCACATTCTGGTCCTTGGAGAAAGTCCTAACCCTTCTGAGCTCGGTAAGTACTGCTCCTTCAGTCCTGTGAATTACACTGAAAACCTAGCCGAAGGGCCACAGGCCTTATGTTGTCTGCTTTTCCTATGTTCTTGTTCCTAAGGATGTTTTTACCATGCCATGGATTAATCTGATATATGTCTCACGCCAGGATCCATTCACCATCCGGCCGTCAAAGGACCGCCTACTACAAAAGACCCTCTTCCTCCTAGTGCTAGCCAGGGGCTTCACGTCCTACCAGCTCAAGGCACTCACGAGGTTTGACCACTGGACCTCCTTCGCCCAAGGAGATTATGCAGTGTTCCTGGCACCTTCTCCCACCTCCCTGGCGAAGAATGAGCGGGAGAACCACAGGCTCCAGCCAGTAGCAGTTCCAGCATGGAAGGTGGAGGGCGAGCACCACCGACTCTGCCCGGTCTGGACCCTCCGCCAATACCTCTCTGCCGCGGCCGACAACACCAACAGCCAGCATCACCTCTTTGCTTTTCCTCGGTCAGAGAGCACAGGGCGCCCGCTGTCAGTCAGAAGACTGGCAGATAGGTTGTAGTAGAGGTAAATACCACAACCACCTGTTATCCTCTACAACACCACTAGAGAGGGAAGTACTACAACCACCTGTTATCCATTGCAGTACCACCAGAGAGGGAAGAACTACAACCACATGAAATCCTCTACAACACCACAAGAGAGGGAAGTACAATAACCACCTGTTATCTTCTACAACACCATCAGAGAGGGAAGTACTACAACCACCTGTTATCCTCCACAACACCACTAAAGAGGAAAGTACTACAACCACCGGTTATCCTCAACAACACCACCAGAGAGGGAAGTACAACAACCACCTTTTATCTTCTACAACACCATCAGAGAGGGAAGTACTACAACCACATGAAATCCTCTACAACACCACCAGAGGGGGAAATACAACAACCACCTTTTATCTTCTACAACACCATCAGAGAGGGAAGTACCACAACCGCCTGTTATCCTCTACAACACAACCAGAGAGGAAAGTACTACAACCACCTGTTATTCTCTACAACACCATCAGAGAGAGAAATGCCACAACCACCTTTTATCCTCCACAACACCACTAGAGAGGGAAGTACTACAACCACCTGTTATCCTCCACAACACCACTAGAGAGGGAAGTATTACAACCACTGGTTATCCTCTATAACACTACCAGAGAGGGAAGTACTACAACCACCTGTTATCCTCCACAACACCACTAGAGAGGGAAGTATTACAACCACTGGTTATCCTCCACAACACCACCAGAGAGGGAAGTACTACAACCACTGGTTATCCTCTATAACACAACCAGAGAGGGAAGTACTACAACCACCTGTTACCCTCCACAACACCACTAGAGAGGGAAGTATTACAACCACTGGTTATCCTCCACAACACCACCAGAGAGGGAAGTACTACAACCACTGGTTATCTTCTACAACACAACCAGAGAGGGAAGTACTACAACCACCTGTTATCCTCCACAACACCACTAGAGAGGGAAGTATTACAACCACTGGTTATCCTCCACAACACCACCAGAGAGGGAAGTACTACAAACACATTTAATCCTCTACAACACCACCAGAGAGGGAAGTATTACAACCACATGAAATCCTCTACAACACTACATTGCCAGTTATTTATGCATAACCTGTATTTTCACTCCATGCCTAAATTTTGTTTTTAAATCTGTTGTTAAGTAATTAACTGCACAATTCCCTTATACTGTAAGTAATTTTTGTCCATTGGATATTTTCAGTATCTGACTGTTGAATTTTTAAATAAACCGTTAATTATTATTAATTATTATTACACACACACACACACACACACACACACACATATTACAACATACAATTGTTTTATACCATCGTTCAGCATTATTACTGAAGGTCCACATCACAAAATAGAGTTATTAATTACACCAAACACGTCATTCCCGTTGTTCATTATAAATAAAAAAATAATAATATGTGCGTAAAAATTTAGCCAATTAATTTTTGTGAACTTACAAAATTGTTTATCGACTGTCCCACACAAGCGAATTTATGTTGGTCGTATTTTTTTTTTTAAATAAACCGATTATCATTTTAATTAAAATTTCCCAGAGGTGTATCGTAAAACAGTTGTGGCTATTGACAAAACTGAAGCCATAAAATATGTAATTAATTGTCTTAAGGTAATAAATTGTGGTGTGAATATTTATCGGTCAGACTTAAAGATAGTGCTAAGATCTTTTAGTTAGACCTCACAAGGATATGCGGTGGCCGAGTGGATAACGCACTCTATTCCTCCCCTCAGGATTGCTGGGTCGATTTCGGGACACTCATTATCCCATGACCACTAATGACCTCAACTTACCTGCCAACACCTGAAGGGTGTTGGCAGGTAAGTTAACCACGATGAGCTACCTCAGGTCAAAGGTTCACACTTCATCAAAAAACTAAAGCCAGAATCCTGACTACTTTACCATCACACACACAAGGGTCAAGTGATAAGAAGAGGTCATTATAATGGATCACCTGAAGATTACCCCCAGTATATATCACCTAGGATTAACTAACCTAACCTAACCTAACCTAATTTACCATAATCGAACATAACTAAATTTAACCTAATCTAAACTAATCTAAACAAATCTAAGCAAACTTAACCATAACTACCCCAACCTAACCCCCAGGTAACATTAGGATCTTCAATCTTCAAGTTTTATAATCTGGGGTGCCTAATCTACAGGTAATCTAATATAATTAGTATACACAATCTTTTTCATTACCATGCAAAGCGTGAAGAAAAATTTAATTGAAATCCGCTGTACTATTTTGTTAATTGAGATTAGCTTTGAGTTACATTTGTGTTACATTTTGATTTCATTTAAGTTGTCTTTTAGTTACATTATGGTTATATTTGAGTTATGATGAAGTTACATTGAAGTTGTATTTCAGTTACATTATGGTTACATTTGAGTTATGATGAAGTTACATTGAAGTTGTATTTCAGCTACATTTGAAATAAATTGAGTTACATTTCAGTTACAAAGAAGTTACAATTAGTTACTTTTGAGATACAAAGAAGTTACATATTATTTGAGTTACCTTTGAGTTATATTTAAATTACATCAACGGACACACCTACAGTATGCCACTCTCGTCCAGCGATAATTGAAAACAAAAATAATGACCTAATTTTTCAAACATGTTTAATGTAGCTAAAACATCTAGAGAGAGAGAGAGAGAGAGAGAGAGAGAGAGAGAGAGAGAGAGAGAGAGAGAGTCCTCACCATCCATCGTGACCACAGACCTGAGAGGTGACTGTCAACCTTTAAGCTGCCTGATATTTCTGTTGTGACGCCTGGCTGTGAGTTGACTGTGAGTGTTGGCTGTGTTGTGTTGGCTGTGTTGTATTGACTGTGTTGTGTTGGCTGTATTGTGTTAGCTGTGTTGTGTTAGCTGAGTTGTGTTGGCTGTGTTGTGTTGGCTGTGTTGTGTTGGCTGTGTTGTGTTGGCTGTGTTGTGTTGGTTGTGCTGTGTTGACTGTGTTGTTTTGACTGTGTTGTGTTGGCTGTGTTGTTTTGGCTGTGTTGTGTTGACTGTGTTGTGTTGGCTGTGTTGTGTTAGCTGTGTTGTGTTGACTGTGTTGTGTTGGCTGTGTTGTGTTGTGCTGTGTTGTGTTAGCTGTGTTGTGTTAGCTGTGTTGTGTTGACTGTGTTGTGTTGGCTGTGTTGTGTTAGCTGTGTTGTGTTGACTGTGTTGTGTTGGCTGTGTTGTGTTAGCTGTGTTGTGTTGACTGTGTTGTGTTGGCTGTGTTGTGTTAGCTGTGTTGTGTTGACTGTGTTGTGTTAGCTGTGTTGTGTTGACTGTGTTGTGTTGGCTGTGTTGTGTTAGCTGTGTTGTGTTGACTGTGTTGTGTTGGCTGTGTAATAAATATGGTTTTATTTTGTAATTCTTTTTACTTACTGATTCCTCTTTTCTACTTTCTTTCTCTGTTCTTTATACCAGAGAGAGGGAGAGGGAGAGACAGGGAGGTGAGTGAAGGAGGGTTTTTTTTACGGTAAACAAATTTCTTGGTAAAGCTTGGAGTACAGTTTGCCTATTCTGAGTAGTTCAGTCAGGTCTTGACACTGAGGGTGAGGGTGCTATCACTTCTCACTACCACGCAAGACAGAGGTTCATACATAAAGAAATAGATCATATTCATTACTAGTATATAGGTCATATTAATGTGGGTGATATCACTGTTTACTGCCATGCAAGGCAGTGGTTCATATACAGTAGAAGTCATACGCTATTTGAGGACTAAACAGTGTGGGCTAGCAAATTTTAGATAGACAGCAAGAATATCCTCAAACACTTCTGATTCAATGTACTTACATAGTAAATACATAGTTCATAATGCAATAAGCTAGGTGACCTGAAGTCTTTGTCAGTGTCACATTCAATAATATAATTTTCAAGTGTATGCTTTAAAGGTTTATCACAAAGTTTACATGCTGAATGTTCCGGTATGGGTACAGCGTCACTAACTTGCCAGATGAGTCTGTATCCTAGCCTAATTCTGGCCACGACTACATCACAGTGTCTGGTTTTGTCAGGTCTCTCTACATTTCTTAGTTCTTCTAGATCAGAGTTCATGATTTGGATTTGTATGGGTTTAAGTACAGCATTGGACAGGCTTAAGTTCCGGTACGCATTTTCTTTTTTCATGCTTCATTGGCCAGTCTATTCATGATTCCTAACTCCAACATGGGATGGAAGGAATGCGTAGGAGGTAGGAATGTGAGTAAGGGGGGGGAGTGTTTAGTTCCCCTTTATGGTCAATCCCCCCACACTGAGGATAGGTAGGGAGAGGAGACTGGAGAAGTGAATAATACGGTAATAAATTGGGGGAAACATGGATATCATGTAATAAACTTAGACACAAGGGAAGCCATGTGATAGTAGTTTTGTTATTTATGTCGCATTCTATCACTACATAACACATAGATATTTATGATGATATACTCAATACATAGGGGGGAGGGAATGGATGGGACATATCCTTTCTGCCTTTATTTTAAGACGTTATTAAAGATTGACATTTACACTTTGAAACAACCTACACTCCTAGCTATCTTCACCATATAACATCGTCAGCCAACATAGCACAGCCAACACAACAAATGGCATGTAACACAGCCACCACAACACAACAGAGGGCATGCAACACAGCCACCATAACACAGCCAACACAACAGAGGCAACACATCACAGCTGTAATAATGCCATGCTTATAGAGTAATTAATACACAACAGCACCTTTATTTTATATTAATATTCACCCAAATGAAAAACACCAAGTTATTCACCAAGTTATTCACCAAGTGATTCACCATGTTATTCACGACTCTAGATAACTTGGCTTGCATCTCTCTCGCAAAGGTCGAGCCGGGCTTAGCTGATTCAGTAAACACAGTGTCATGGTTTTTCGTTGTAGTGGTCTAAGTGTGGATTATATTATATAAAGATTATAATATATTGTGTTTCTTATATTTCTGACCGTAGAGTTCGATACTTTCACACTGGTTACTTACAGGAGATTGTGGTGTATCTACGTAGAAATTCACTCCACCACCCGACATTCCACGATTAATACTTGATAAATGATGATTTAATGAGTTCCATTAATTTTCAACATCCATCTAGGTTATTGGTTATACTTTGTCATAATCAATCAGTTATTACCTTTAGTAATAATAAGATAGGATCAAAGATACTGGCAGATAATTGCACTTACATTTATTTGGAAAGCTTCCATACAATGATTTACAATTTGCATGGATATATGAGTCACTCACATTCACACTGTAATAAAATTAATCTTGTAAAAGAGGGAATTTTCAACTTGGGGACACATGTGATTACTCTACTATGGGTATGACTTAACAGAGACTTAATTATTCAAGTGATACATTTACTACCAGCCTGGATTGCTCTTGTTGCAACCAGGCTTCCGCACAAGAACTTCTTTCCACAGGGAATAACCACAAAAAAGTACTCTTGAGTTACCACACAGTCTCGCGTCACTGACTTACACTGTAAACGGTTGTCGCAGCAAGGAGAACTGGTAAACGTGACTTGATTAACCACTTAGGTGCAATAGGCCAGCCTGGATTGCTTTTGTCGCAACCAGGCTTCCACATGTGACTTTTACAGGGGGAATACAAACCTAGGTTAACACACTTAGTCTCGTGTCGTTCACGGTCACTGTAGACGGGTGTCGCACAGGAGAACTCTGTAAGCGTAAATTGATTAACCATTTACTGTAGGTTTGATAGGCCAGCCCGGATTGCTCTTGGCGCAACCAGGCATCCACACGTGATATTTCCACGGGGATAACAACACTGGTTAGCACACTTAGTCTCGTGTCACCGACGGTCACAGGACGGGATGGCTGTGGAGGACTCTGTGTGGTGTCCCGTGTCCTTCAGGAGGGAGAAGGTGGACGTCTTAACTAACCCATGGCCTAGGGGATACTACTCAAAATTGTGGTTTTGGGGTGAGAGGCGATGAACAGTACAACGCTGTCTCAATGGCCTCCCCCTATAGACTGGCTAACATACTATTAATGGAAAAAATATGTCGCAGTCATGGCTCGCTGGGTGCCTTATCTCGCCCCTACTAAGAAAAATTTTTCTTCGGAGAATAAAAATTTCAGCACCTGTATATAATCAAGAGAATGCCTAACCCAGACACACAATTCGACATTCACACTGTGGTGTGTGTGACACTAACACTGCAACGAGATGTAGTCGCTAATCGCCACAGAGGGAAAACCTCCACATTTACTTTAGATTTTCAGACTGGAGGAAAGCTACGAGGCTTGGGTGACAATTCGCGAGCAATAGTTCATGCTAAGCGTAAACACGCTACATTTATGTTACAGCAACGTGTTGTGTAGTGTATGGTATGTAGACATTGTTTAGGTGGTACAGGTGTCGTGTTATGTTCTCAAGTATAGAGAGGCTTGGAAAGGTATACATAACATTTGAAGAGTCGTCAGATGCATGGAGGTTCGAGTCCACCGGAACATATGGACACTCCCACACATAGGTCAGTTCCTAGACATTCTCTGCAATGTCGAATGAACCTTCCCCGGTGGGCGAAGAGAAGGACTCCTTCAGCCGGCTGGTGTGGAACTGGGTCCCTCTGTCGCTGAGGACCCCCAAGGTGAGGGTGTACTCTGTCCATCACTCCCCCTTGGGTCTACTGTCCACCGCCTCACGCTGAAGTCTACCAAGATGAGTATGTAAATCTTCCCGTCACTCACCCTTGGGTGCGCAGTCCACCGCCTCGTACTGAATCAGCTGGCTGATGTGGAACTGGGTTTACTGACCACAATGTCCGCCGCCACCCTCTCAAGGGTTCGGGGATCACTTTGAGAGGCCACAGGTGTGCAAGTAGAACTCGCCCTCTGTCGCTGGTTTCTGGCAAACATCACAAGTTCTCTCATGTTTCTTTATTTTCCGCCTTTAACTTCAGACCCAAAATTTCTTAGGGTCCCCTCCAATGTACTAGTAATCATTTCATAGTACAATATACGCGCTTGCACAAACTGTTGACAAGAGTGCAATTATCCACAGTCTGTGTCCCTGTTCGGGCGCCAATTGTCATGGTTTCTATTTAATTGTCTAAGTGTGGATTATCTATATATATAAAACAAAGAAGTATGTGTGTTTGTGTGTCCGCACGAGAATCTCGGAACCTACTTTAACGATCTGTAGTGATGATGGATGGTGTGATATGTAGTGATGATGATGGATAGTGTTATATGTAGTGATGATGGCTGGTGTTATATGTAGTGATGATTAGACAATAAAATAATAGCAGATTAATGCTAAAAAAATAAATTTTGCTGTACCGTTGTAGTGGAACTTATATACACCGTTAATGAACTAATGATGGAAGAAGAAGTTTGGGAACTGAACAGTGAGACAATGTGGAGCCTCCCGGAGGGTGGCGTCCTACCGTGGCCTAGCGGATGAGCCGCCCAGAGGGCGGCGATTCTGCTAATATATAAAGATTATAATATTTTGTGTTTCTTCTATATGTTAACGTAGAGTTCGATACCTTCACACTGGTTACTTGCAGGAGATTATGGTGTATCTACGTAGAAATTCACTCTACCACCCGACATTCTATGACTTATACATGATAAATGATGATTTGATAAGTGGAAAATAAGTGGACAGTGGTTATAAACACTTGCAAAACGTGTACTCAGAAATCCAGTGGTAACAAAGACAATATTAGTGGCTTTGAAGCTTGCTGAAAAACCAATTTTTGGTGAGTGAGCAAAGCTAGTGCACTTACAGTACTTGCTTATAGACCTCATAGGATATCACCCTAGGTGAGAATCTAGGAGGTGACACTACCAAATCTTAACACATCTTGACTACACTAGGCTGCAACTAGCAGTTGAAGAAAATGGGAAACTTCAGAGAATGGATTCCTGCACAGAAGGGCTCCTTACTGCCTGCACTGTGCCATGGCATGTCATGGTCACGTTGACTGCTAGTCTGTTTTAACACTAATGATTCTTATTACACTCCATGAACGCAAAAACATGAATGGGTAGCTGGCTAGCTATCCATAGGAAGAGACGCGTTTTTCCTATTAGTTTTTACAGTCATGAACCCTGCCAGTAAGCCCGGCCTTTGTGGAGACAGTTGTCACTACGTTCTTATTCCACTTTCTACTGGCAAGCTCAATCTTGAATTAGTTTATGTAAATCAACTCTAGTAATTCGCCAGACCTTTGTCAACTGAGGGTCATCCTTGAATGAGTAACAGTTGGTTTGTTTGTGATTTCTGTCATTGCGTGAGTAGCGATCGCTGGGAACTCAGGGGGGTATATAACCAGGGCGAGACGGAGGATCAAGCCTCCCGTAACACTCTCCAACTTCGTTGTCCTACAGGTATGTAGATGTGTTCCCTAGCCATTCAGTTTGATTTAGTCAATGTAGTGAATTATCAGTGTTCCTGCTTTAACAGTGGAATTGTCATTCACCCAGTGTAAGAAGTAACGTAAAGTAAAAGTCGTCTGACGTTGTGAGACGAAGGATTTGTTGTGATTGTGTTGTCCATGCTTCCCTCCCGTAAAGCTCTCCAACTTCGTTGTCCTACAGATTCAATTTGTGGCTCTTGGAACACCCAACGATAGCCCCGGAGCCAGTAGATGTCTAGCTTGATCAATATATGGCCGATGTCGGTGATTCGACATGATTGAGACGGCAGGTCCGCCTCGTGGGCCTCAGACACCAGACTCACCATGTGTCTCGCTTCCACCAACCACAACAGCAGTCGTCAGTTGCTGCAGGCGCCAGTGTATACCCTGGGACATGCCTTGGAGTTATATAGTCCAAAGAGTGTGTTGTGTATGTTTGGGGTTAATTAACTGGAAATAATCATCCCCATGTTGGGTAGTGAACCCATGTTGTAATTTGTTGGTTTCAGTATTAATGTGTATGTTGTGAGGGCATCTCATATGCACTACCAACAGTCTGTGAAGTATCATAAGTAAGTTTGTCTTATAACTGTACTGTAATGCTATGTACACTCGGAAACCATAATCTCTAGCCCACCTGGGTCGGTGCTGGAGGTTAGAACAGTGTCCTTTCTGGACAGGGGGCCCACTCTAAGTATCACGAGGCAACACACGCACGAACACACACAGTCATAGTACGGCTGCCTAGATGACATTATGTATAAATATTGTATATGGCATTTTATACTCTGCATTATCTTCATTATATATTAGGGTGTGTCTCTCCGATGCGAATTTTTTTTTTTTGAGTTTGAAAAATCGGCCCATGGTATTAATGATGTAGTTCTATGTGCAGAATCATGTGATATCTTCAGATTTGAAAAGTTTTTATTTTGTGCTAGGTAAATTTTAACTTGAAATCTTATGAAAATTCAATATTCCCACCCTTTTACCAACACCACTAAATAGCTTATTTAAAGTAAAGTAAATGTATCAGGTTAATTTATTAGGATGAAAATGATCCAGAATAGTGAAACGAATGATCTTGACACATTTATTAAATTTAATATTCCTTTAGAAAACAAAATCATCAAATACAAAAACCGGTTTTACTACTATGACCCGGTGTTGCTGCACACCATAGAGAACATGTCTTTCTTGCTTCTGTTACTACTCATCACCTCCCTGCTGACCACCTGAGCTCGGATGTAGCCTTCCCTCCTCTCCTGGCTGTACACGTGACTGCTGGCCTCGCTCACTTGCTGTACACAACGCTCTATACTCTGGGTGTGCGAGGTCCAGGCAGGGACATGCATGGGGTTGTCCAGGAAAGCTCTGACTTGAACATTGGTGAGGCTGCAGGTAAGAGGGGGCTCACTGCCAGCCTGGATGTTATCCAGATCTATGAGATCAGTGAGGGTCTTGGCACTTAGATTGACTTCAGGAGTCTTCCTGACCCTGAAGGAATCGTCACCAACTGATTCGTCATGCCCAGATCCTCTCATAAGTCTCATATCCAAGATCTTTTTGACTACCACTCTTCTCTCCTCCTCATCCTTACTGCAGAGCATTGTCTGCAGAACTGCCTCGGGATGAGCATACCAGGAAGATCTCCTCACAGTCTGCTCCACAATCTGAACAACCTTCCTTGGCTGACTCCTCAGGAGCTCAAGCTGGAAGAGAACATGCCTCGGACCTTCGGAGAACGATGACTTGACCTTGGTGTTGAACCAATTTGGCAAGTAGACACTCACGATGAATTGGACAATAAGTCTCAGGTTGTGAAGCTGGTTCCCTTTCAGTTTATGATGAGCGACCCAAATTCTGCAGAACCTGAGAGCCGTTGTGAGCCACCTAGAATGTGAGACTGGACCTATCTGCAGGTAAGCAAGTCTATCAGGCATGACCCCAGTTTTGATGGCACTGCAAATCATGTAACCATAGTACTGGTCAGTACTCAGGTCGTCAATGACAGTATGTGCAAGCTCAACGAGTGGAGGGCCAACTGTGATTTTTCAAAGCTCGGATTTATTTCTAACTCAGTGGCAGAGTCCAGCATCTTGCCAAGAGGACCAGACCATCTGTTGTTTGAAAGAGTCTTGCCATCCAGCTCCTGGATCAGATGTCTGAGTGGCAACTCGTTGGTGTGGAGGTCACAAACAATCCAGACCAGCTTCCTCCCAATCTTCCGCTCTATCCACTGTATGACCCCCCTTGCCACCCTGTGTTCGTGTTGGTGCTGTCCCCTCCAATGGCCTGCAGGGTCTGGTCTACGTTCCTCTCTCTGAGCCAGTTCACAATGTTATCTGCCACTATCTCAGCTGGTTTCTTGATGTCATCTTTCTCTGGAGTGAAATGCCACAAATACTTCCCTCCTGGTTCACTGCAGCAGGAGTAGTGTTCCTCCTTCACCATGGCAGGGAACAACTTGTCAGAATCTCCAACTTTCATGAACACTTTAGTGTCATCCCTTCTCCCATCAAAGAACAAACAATTGATTCCATTTTCTCTTATCCCCTTATCAAACTCCTCTTCTAGGTTACTGACAAGTTTCTCCTGAGCTCTCCTTACTTTGTTATGATCTATCACCAGGTGAACATCATCAGGTGTTATCAAACCACCGTCAATCCAGGCAGCTGTTGCTATCTCTGCAGTTTCTCTGAGACCAGTGTGGTGTCGCATGCTGGCCAGAGCTATGCTCGGGATATCTTTCCTATTTCGAATCTTATGCCTGGAAGGTTTGGGATCATTATTTTCTGGGTTAGGGACAAAGTCACCATTCTCCTGGTCAGCACTCGGATCAGCCATGGGGTGTCATTAAACTCTGAATCAGCTTGACTCCAATCATCGGCCTTTTTTACTTCACCCTGGGCCTTCTCAAGTCTCTTTTCCTCGGCAACTCTTCTCCTCTTCTGTCTCTTTGTGGCAGCCTCCTGTCTCTTGGACTCCGGAATATCTTGGCTAGAAATCATGAGAGCCCCTATACTGCCAGTCTTCTCTCTCTGTGCTTTGACAAATGCCAGTTCGATCACAGGAATCTTCAGTTCACACTTGCAAATACAGGAGATGTGGGCCTCGGATTTACAGTCACGATCGCATCCAAACTCAGGACAGAGAACAATTGGGCACTCTGCAAGTAATTGAGGTCAAATAACTGGTCCAGTTGCTTGGCAAAGCTGTCCTTAACTGCAAGTTTTCCTCTCCCAACTGGCTAGCAGTCTCTCACTAATCTTCTTCTGACTTGTTATGACTGGAGGCTTGAACTGAGCGTTAGCCAGAGTGTACTGTGCCAAGACAGCTTTGGTCATATCACTGGCAATGTCTTTGTTTGTGTAAGTTCTTTGGTTCTTTTCACTGATTTGCCTTCAGCTGTATATTGTTATATTACTATTATTAATTATGTATAGTAAAGTATTACAGGACATGTATTAATTCTATGTAATATTCCATTTATTGTGCACCATATTATGTATATAAATTATCACATTTATACTTTATGTATTCAGCTTGTGAATGCTGGCATCTGTATAGGCCAGCGCGTAGTAATACAGAGATAGATGTAGAAGTAGTTAATACCGAGTCCTGGTGGTGTGCCCACAGGCTTTTCCTGTGTCCGACTGTAATATCATCTCCCGTACGAGAATAGAACCTACTTTTAAAGACAACAAGTGTTTGTATATACCCTCAGTAATATAGAACATTCTTTGGGTATCTGGCAATACGCTAGATGGCGCAGTGATTCTTTCTCAGTGAGATTCAGCGGACCAAGCCTTCCCCCCGGACTCTGTTTATGGCGTCTCTTCCACTTCAGCCGACAGCAAGACTACTACAAGCCTCTAGACTTACAGTGTTGTGAAGTGCTATGCTGTGTACAGTGCTGTGCTGTGAAGTGAAGTGTTTTGTGAAGTGCTGTGCTGTGTATTTTAATCATAATTGTCTGTGCAAGTTGCGGTCAGATGACCAAGGGAGCAGCCCCACAGTACGTTCTCTCCCGTCTCTGGTCTGAGGGTGACTGAGGAACCCGCGCTCGACGCTGCCCATCCGCTCCTACGTCTGGCAGCGCGCCAAGTCTCTCCCCTCCCGCCAGACACACACACACACGCATTCACCCTATATTTCTGGTGACTTACTGTAAACTTCTGTAATTCTGTGCATAGATTACGAGGGGCTGACCCGGTCTTTTGCACAGATAGAGTACAGAAGCAGTCGGCATGTCTCACAGGGATCATAACGATACCCTGGACGATGGGGTTACGAGTTTTAGTGTGGGAGACCTCTCCCTACCCACGATTACGCCCCACGCCCCCCACAGTGACAGTGCCCAATCACCCACAGAATCTCCTCGCTCATCGCGAGCCAGCTCTCCTGCGATGCATGCGTCCACAGATCTCCTTCAACTGATAAAGTGGATGGAAACTTCTCGACGCCAGGACGATATGGCAAGGAGAGAAGAGGAAGAAATTAGGTACAAAGAGTCTGAAAGACGCAGAGAAGTCGAAGACATACGTAGACGTGAGGATGACCTTAGAAGACAGGAGGATCAAGCCAGATTTGAAGCTTTGATTTCTCTGTTAGCCTCCCCACAACGTTCTACCGTACAAGATTCGTCTGCTACAACTGATGTTGATGCGACTAGAGGTACTGGTACCTCATTTCCCAGAGTCGGAACAACACCTCAAAAGGCTGCTGTACAGACGCCTCCCTCTCTGATGTCTGACGCTTCTTATCAGATGTTTCGGGAATGGCGTCGACGTTGGCAAGACTACGCAACAATGGTTGACTTGTCCAGTTTATCACAGCCGAAACAAATGATCCAGCTTCGTATGTGCTTGTCCTTAGAGACACAACGTACTCTCGAGCACACACTTCAAGTGCCTCCTACGACAACTCTGACGGTAGAGGCCGTGCTCGACAAGTTGCAAGAACACGTCAAGGGACAGCGCAACGAGGCACTCAGGAGAAGACAACTCCTCCAATGTAAACAGCTTGATGAAGAATCTTTTGACGCGTTTTTTGTACGGCTCAAAAGGTGTTCAGAGGAAGTTGATGTTTGTCCCGGACATTCTCAAGTCTGTGAAGAAACACAACTTAAGACAATTATCTTAACGGGTGTCCGAGATGAAGAGCTAGTTCAGCGTCTCATTTCCCTCGACCCCACTTCCTCCCTTCAAGATGTTGTTACGAAATGTCGAGCGTACGAGGCCGCCAGGTGTGCGACTTCAGCTTTACGCTCACAGCCTGACCAGGTGAGGGCAGTGTCTTCCTACAGAAAGGGTAAGAAGCAGCAAGGTAACCCCACCCCTCACCCTCCAGCTACACCTTCAGCAGCAGCTTTGTGTAACAGCTGTGCGAGACAGCATGATGCCTCCCAGTGCCCAGCTGCTAAGAGCGTGTGCAGAAGTTGCGACCGCCAGGGTCACTGGGCTTACACAGTCAAGTGCCCTGCTAGCAAAGTTCAGTGTAGACTTTGTGGTCGTGTGGGCCATTATGACAAATGTTGTCGTAAGAAGACACATAAAGGACGCCACCTAGGATCCAAGAAGTCATCCTCAGGTAGTGCTGGCGCGCCCCCTCCTTCTGGCAAGCATCAAGACGCTGTGTCCAGTCGTTCCTGCCGTCGTGTATGTAGTTCCACAGACACGACGCCCCAGCACATCAATGTCGTCATTTCTTACGGTAACTCGTCATCCAGTCTTCAGATGTTACCTGACACCGGTGCTGACGTCTCAGTAATTGGTCCACAACATTTAGCAAGTTTGGGAATACCCCGGAGCAACCTACAGCCCCCTCCTCAGACAACGAAACTGACAGCTGACGGTTCCAAGATGGCTCCAGCTTTGGGATCTTTCTGGGCTACCCTTACCTTTGGTAAGCAGTCTTGCTCAGCCCGGATTGATGTTCATAATGGTATCCCGACTCCGCTCTTATCATATGGCCATTGTCAGGGGTTGGCCATTATTTCCAAGGAATTCCCTAAACCTATTTCATTGAAGGCCGTCTTCACATCAGAAGAGTCTACAGCACCGGATGCAGACAAGACTCTTGAAGATCTCCGCACCGCAGCCCGGGCCGACCCTTCCTACATCCGGCTCGTCGACTGTGTGTCTCAGGGATTTCCATCGAATCGATACGACCTTCATGAATCGCTACTCCCGTACTGGAAAATACGCGAGGACCTCTATTGTGATGGAGACCTCGTCTTGTATGGTCCACGAGTAGTTATTCCTTCTGCCCTACGCCGCCGTACCTTGGCCCGCCTTCACGACAGCCATCGAGGAGTGGAGGCCACCAAGCGACGGGCGAAGCAGACTGTATTTTGGCCCGGAATCAACGCGGACATTGCAAGTACCGTCCGTGCCTGTGAGCCGTGCCAGATTCTGCTACCTAGCCAGCAACAGGAACCTTTAATGTGCGACGATAACCCTTCAAGACCCTTCGAGTCTGTGTCGGCCGATTTCTTTGCAGTTGCAGGGAAGTCCTTCCTCGTCATTGCCGACCGACTGTCTGGATGGCCTGTTGTCGTCCCCTGTGGTAGTGATACAACGGCTACTGCTACCATCCGGAGCTTCAGGCATTACTTCAGAGAAGTTGGTGTTCCCCTCCGCCTCAGGACTGATGGAGGACCCCAGTTCACCAGCCACGAGTTCCGGGACTTCATGGACCGTTGGGGAGTCTGTCATGTCGTGACCTCGCCCCACTACCCCCAGGCGAATGGACACGCTGAAGCCGCAGTCAAGACTGTGAAACACCTGATCCTTAAGGTGTCACCCTCAGGAAATATCGACTGCGAGGACTTCGATCGAGGTTTGTTGGAGTTACGCAACACCCCGAACTTCACCGGACGCTCCCCAGCCCAGGTTCTATACGGACATCATCTCCGGTCTTGTGTTCCTGCCCACCCGAAGTCTTTTTCTCAAGTGTGGCAGGCCAAGACTGAAGAATGTGACCGCCGTGCAGCAGAACGAGCCGCAGATGTCGCTGCTCGGTATGACTGTCATGCCCGCCCCCTTCCCAGGTTGAGTATCGGCCAGCAGATCAGGATTCAAGATCCGGTATCTCACCGCTGGGACAAGGTTGGGGTTGTTATGGGTATTGGCCGGTCCAGGGACTACCAAGTGCGTCTTCCTAGTGGTAGAGTATGGTGGAGAAACCGTCGTTTCCTCCGACCTGTGGAGCTGCCTAGTGTTGACCCCTCCCCAGTTGAGTCCCCTAATGTTGATGTCTCTTAAGTAAATCCATCCCCACCTTGTGTTTCTGCCCCAGTACTCCGCAGGTCCGAGCGACTCAGAAACAAAAGGTCCGCTCAAGATGAAACTATGAGCGTATAGGGGGGAGGGAGGTGTATGATATATATGGACACAAAGTAGTGCCTTCAGCTGTATATTGTTATATTACTATTATTAATTATGTATAGTAAAGTATTACAGGACATGTATTAATTCTATGTAATATTCCATTTATTGTGCACCATATTATGTATATAAATTATCACATTTATACTTTATGTATTCAGCTTGTGAATGCTGGCATCTGTATAGGCCAGCGCGTAGTAATACAGAGATAGATGTAGAAGTAGTTAATACCGAGTCCTGGTGGTGTGCCCACAGGCTTTTCCTGTGTCCGTCTGTAATATCATCTCCCGTACGAGAATAGAACCTACTTTTAAAGACAACAAAAGTGTTTGTATATACCCTCAGTAATATAGAACATTCTTTGGGTATCTGGCAATACGCTAGACGTATCTCAAAGCATCTCTCAATGTAGGCAACTCCGACTTCAGGAGCTCTCTCCCAGACCCAAGATAGTGACTGAGATGGCTGGATTTTTGGTTCCTCGTCCTGACACAAGCAGCCATCGCAAATATTATCAACTTATAAATGCATCAGAATCTGAAACAGAAAAAAATATTGTTAGTTGGGTTGTTAAAGAATGAAGTCAGAAAGCAATGTTCACTATTTAATTGTAATGCACTAATGCAGCTGTACGTTAGATTTTCGATAAATTTCACGCTAAAATTTACCTAGCAAAAGGTTGCAAAATATTGAAACTGAAATTATTTTCTGTTTATATACACTAAAATCTACCAAAAAAGTGATGGGCCATTAGTTTTAGCTGATCTTCCCTCCTATGACACACCCTATTATATATGAACACGAAAAAAACACCATAATTTGTAGTTACGAAAGTATGAATGGAAATAAACACTTCCACACCACCCAGTGACTCCACACAACGTTTACAGCGCTTGTGTGTGTGTGTGTGTGTGTGTGTGCCAGACCATGATGCTTCCCATCATTCGCATAACTATATGAAAAATCGTGTTTAATTTAACTACATATTTCAAAAACCTTAAATTACACGTGGATCCGTCACTCCTCATTTGACACACTTATAGTGTAATATTTTGACCATCCCACCTGGGCACATGGAGGCCCACGGTAACTCTCACGGGGCAACATACGCACGGACACACAAGTTATGATATGAACCCTTTCAGGCTTCACTATCATTATCATGTTATGTTCATCGTGCTCTGTATCTCGGTAACTAGTCATAGCACCAAAACATGACAGTATTATTAGTATAATATTGTAACTTTTACCCTACAGTTATTGCTGTAAATCATGGACAGGAAGGATACATAAATTGTAATATCAAGTGTATGGTTCGCTCAAAGCCACCCCAAGTCAGACAACGCGTCACACAAAGTTACACTCTGTGTGTGTGTGTGTGTGTGTGTGTGTGTGTGTTCTGTAACATTAAGCTTCATCCTTAGTAGGTAAGATGTTTCATGAAGAGGTTTCTCCCATTCGTCATTGTGAGCATCGTCCCAGAGCACATTGTTTCCATCAAAACCATGGTTCATCCTTATTTCCCTTCTTCCGTGTAACTATATCCATATGGCTAAGTGCTTGCTTTTCATTTCTTTATTTACCAAAATAATGTGGATCAGTTGCTCGTTATTTAACACATACATGCACTTAGAGCATCAAGATTGTTTTGTAGGCATGACTATTGGTTAATTGAAACCACAAAAATATTTTTCACATTTATTATGCATAAACATTTTAAACATATCTATGTGATTATTGTAGTATATAACATATATTTAATGTCTGGACAGATTCCCAAGAGTTATGCATAGATTTTGTAAGCATATTTATGCGAAGTGACGTAAAACCACATAGTAAAATACCTGGACAAATTCCCGAGAGTTAGGAAACGAAGTCTATGTGGCCCAAACAAGGTTACACCAGAGAGCTAACTCCCCCGCCACCCCCTCCAAGGCACCGTCGTGGGCGGAGATTTAATTCTTGACCACAGGTTAATACCGTGTCCAACCTCCATCCGCTGCAATAACTTCATGCAATCTGGTGGGCATGGAATCAACCAGATTGCTGCAGATGTTCGGCCTCCTCCTTATTCCCTCCCACACATTATGTGCGTGTCTCCTCACTGCCTCCCTCGTTTTCTCCTCAACATCCCATTCAACAACCATAGGCGTCCATAGATTTTCTATTGGATTACAATCGGCTCCTTTAGGGGGCCAGTCCAATAAAATAATCTGCAGGTGCGCCTCAAGCCAACGCTTGACTGCCCGACTTGTATGTATTGGACTGCGGTCTTGCACCATACATATAGGCTGTGGGTCTGGGATGGCATGTGAGTTGTTGGGAGGATGGTTAGCAGTCCTGTTGAACTGGCAGGTCGACAAAATAGAAAATTCACAGACAAACTGTAAGAAAACCCATGGAAAATGAGACATCAGTAAAATATACTAGGTCATTTTAGCGCATGCACACACATTATATACAGACCTATTGGTCCTTGCGAGGCTGTTTGGTTATGCTATGCTAACTAGTTTGCTAGGGTGAGGGAAAGTAAGTTTATATATATATATATATATATATATATATATATATATATATATATATATATATATATATATATATATATATATATATATATATATATTTATTTATTTATTTATTTATTTATTTATTTATATTTATATTTATTAGGTGGTCCTTATTTTAGGACAAAAAACAAAATTTGCCATTTTTTTGTCACAGACCCTAGCAAAAGTTTTTATTTGGGGTATAAACATTGCCTATAAAATATTTTTTAAATATCTTAATAATTAAAGGCTGCTCAAGTCAAATGAAATTTAACAATATTATGCCTATGCTTAATGTCTCATAACACATCATTTCCTAGCCCCCAAGCCTGGGCCCCCACCCCACTTAGTCTAAGCGGGTATTAGCTGCTCAAGGTCGCATGAGGACCAGTCTCACTCTTTGTCGCCCAGTAAGGTCTGCTTGAGGGCATTAGGGAATGATTTCCTGTGGTCAGCAACTGCCTGCAGTAGATACTGCAGTTGCTGTTCGTCCTTGGTGATGCGCCTGAGAAATCTTGGACTAAGGCTACTCCTCTTTCTGCATGATCATTGATCACAGACAAAGCTTGTACACTGGCTTTTGCATTTTGGAAGCCAGGATCATGTTTCCACTGTTCTACTGGGAGGGCCAGGAAATCTGTATTCAAGTTGAGCTTTTTGAAAAATGTCTTTGTGTTCTTTGTCGTGAAATCATATAGGTTCTTCACTTGGAGTGTATCTGGATTGATTGTAACCCGTTTGACATGCTTTTGTTCTCCAATAACGATGTTCATAGCTTCCAACATGCGGTCCTTCACTGCTGGGAGAACATCGCCATCAAAGAAGGCCAATGCAACCAACTCTTCTGACAAGTACCAGAGGTGTCTCATCATTTTGTGGAAAGTTGCCTTTGATATGGCATCGCTGATGGTACTGTAGTCTTGTAGAGCTATAAGCAATATCATATTTCCTTTTGGTGCCTTTGCAGCAAGTGGAGCAGTTGTCCAAGCCTTCACATATATTCGGGCAAAGAAAATGCACAAATCACTTAGTCCTCTGTTCTCCTTTGGAGTAAGCTTAAACTGAGAACGGAATAACCACACTTTGAAGGAATAAATGGTCTTTGCCATCCATCGTGCTTGGTGCAGTGCACCAGGAGCAGAAAATCGTACTCCCCGAGAAGGTGATGTGCCAAGGAAGATGGAGGCCAGCTCTAGCAGCTCTCGATAATCATCTCGAAGCTGTGTCTCCAATAGAGCCTTTTCAATGAAGTTGGTTAGATCGTCCCTAACGCCTCTGACCGATTCTTCTGCCAGATAGTCGGTGGAGGAGTCTTCAAACTTCTGCTTGTCAATTTGTTCCCATTTGGCTTGAAATCTTCGGAACAGCTGTATGTCAGGAGCAGCTGAGTGCCCCATTACAGCTTCAAAAGCAGCTCCAGCTACAGGTCAAGTTCTAGTACATGGTGGCGGCAGGCAAAATATAGCAAATCACGACCCAGCAACTGCTCAATTTTGACACACGCACCCTTGTGGTGACCAGTATTTGAGCTTGTTGTATCAAAACACATGCCATGCACGATGTCTGCAATGTGCCATTGCTGCAAAGCCTTCACAACAGCTTTTGCTTGTTCATCACCGGTACCAGAGGGAAGTTTTGGAACAGCAAGAAGTTGGGAGGTGCCATTGCCTGGGACAAGAACTGGGAGTCTGTCAACATGGCCCCCATGCCCCGTCAAATCAGGCATCAATTTACCATCCCAGTGAACAATTAAAACTGACGTTTCCTCCTGATGCTTGATCGATTCAGAATCAATTCACTGACATCATGGCCCAGACTCCGAGCAGTTTGGGTGACAATGTGCATGGCCATTCTATCTGAGGACTTGGTCCGATCTAATGCTGCAGAAAGTTCTGGAGTTAGAACTTCTTTTCGCCCACGCTTCTTGACAGTAGGTGGAGTTTGAAGTGCTGATGGGCCAGGAACTGGGTTGCATTCCTCAGAAGAAGACGTACTACTGCTGTCCAAGACAACGATGGCCTGGCATCTTTTGGCTTCTTCCTCTGCACTGTCTGCAGCCAACTTCCTTTTCATTGCTTTCTTGAGAGTTTTTTCGCGTCGTTTCTGTCTTTTCAGGAATACTTTGTCAAGAGATGACATTGCCCCACGACGCCCTTTTTCTCGTTATGCTATTAAGAAATCCTTATCCTCCTAAACTGTCATCATATTCAAAGCATTCACATGTGCAATGTCAAAGAGATCTTCAAATGTATCAGTGAACTCTTTCTCTTTCTGCTTTTGAGTTTCTGTCTTTCTTGAAGAGTTCTTTTTCAAACTACTCCACTTGTCAAACATTTTATGCACTTGATTCACACAATCTGGTTTGTGGTGTGTGGGAATGTTTGCTTTTGGCCAAAATTGAAGAACTTTGTCTGTGACTTCCCCAGCTGCCACTCTGATGGTTATTTTCTGTATGCGATGCAGGCTTAAAAAATACTGTAACACTTGCCTGTTTGAAGGTAACTTAGCCCCTGTAATGTCATCACATAATGTCTTTATCAAATACATATTTTCTCGTGTTTTTACTCCTGCATTTGCCATTTTGACCTGAGGAATAAAGAAATTAACTATTAATATAAATTAATAATGAGAATACTCTGCAGAACTGTTTCTAATTTCCCCAATCATCAATCACGACCAGCAAAAACTCACCACAATCGTGCCAAATGCGACGCACTAGTGGTGGGCGTAATCGGCTACAATGTAATCGACTACATCGATTACTTAATATTTGACAGCTTTGAGCAACCTCTAAATATTAATATATTTAAAAATAACTCTACACACAATGTTTTTGTCCTAAATGGACACTTTTAGCAGGGTCTGTGGTAAAAAATTACAAAGTTGAAAAATAAGGGCTCGTGGGCCGTGGGTTCGAATCCTGGCGGGTTGAGGTGTTGATTGTATGTAGAACTCTGCGTGCTTTATTGGGATAATGAAATATATATATGGATCCTCGTGTTTCGAAGCCGGATTTGGTAAAACGTTACTCAGACCACCTACGTGATAAGGGTAGTCGCCATTAGAGGTTCATGGCGCCATAAGCTTGTTGAACAGGCTTTGTGTGAAATATAACAGAGTCTAGGACTGCTTTATGTATCCTGGTGGTCCAGAGGTAGCGTTCCCCGGTCACAATCATGGGCTCCTGGGCCGTGGGTTCGAATCCTGGCGGGTTGAGGTGTTGATTGTATGTAGAAGTCCACGTGCTTTCTTGGGCTAATGATATATATATATATATATATATATATATATATATATATATATATATATATATATATATATATATATATATATATATATATTTAACTCTTCTCAACAAATGCAAGGATGTTGCCCAGTGAGAGTTACGGAGGGCCCTTATGTGCCCAGGTAGGTTGGTCAAAGTATTACACTATAAGTGTGACTGATCCACATGTAATTTAAGGTTTTTTAAATATGTAGTTAAATTAACCACGATTTTTCATATAATTACGTGAATGATGGGATATAAAAGATATAGATGGGGTGTGGTGGAATCATCGTGGTCTGGCCACAAGCGCTGTAAACGATGTGTGGATTCACTGGGTGGTTTGGAAGTGTTTATTTCCATTCATACTTTCGTAACTACAACCTATGGTAATTTTTCTTCGTGTTCATATATAATGAAGATAATGCAGAGTATAAAATGCCATATACAATATTTATACATAATATCATCTATACAGCCATACTATGACTGTGTGTGTTCGTGCGTGTGTTGCCTCGTAACAGTTAGAGTGGGCCGCCGTCCAGAAAGGACACTGTACTAACCTCCAGCACCGACCCAGGTGGGCTAGAGAATCTGGTTTCCGACTGTACCACTAGAAGATGTGGGTGAAGTAGAAGTACCCACATGGATTGGCAGTTGAGAAGCCAAGGAGTTGTCATATAACTATATATTGTGAGTAGGGCCAAGGATCTGGTCCTGCTATGTAATGTAATGTAACACCAGTAAGGTTGTTTGCAGTAAGAGTGTAATATCTGAGTCATTTGCAGTTGAGTAAAGCGAGGAGTTATATGTTAATATTGTCTCTTCTTCCCTTTGATTTCATATTAATAAACCTGTTCTTAGAGTATTTTATGAGTATTCATTTTTCCCATATTAGTTCACCTTTATTTCCGTCCAAGTGACCCTGATATCATAATTACAATACCCATGTGCCTTAGACCCTCGACATGCTACCAAAAAGAACTGAGGTTATGTAATAACCATTGAACTGAAGTAAGTAGAAAGAACAAGTTAAAGAACTAAGACAGTTGAAGTAAGAGTATAAGAAAAGGGTGGCCTTGTGAGTAGAGAGAAACTGGCGCTCGTACAGGCATACCTGACTTTGTTTCAGGGGTTGTTCCTTTCCAAAACCTATATCAGGAATAGCAGGGGGATGGAGCCGAAGGAAGGGTGGAATTAAGTGTGTGCACTAGCTTCGCTCACTCACAAAAATAGGCTTTTTAGCAAGCTTGAAAGCTCATATTTTAGTGAGATGAGCTTGCTAGTGCACTTGCTACATTCCACAGGAAGGAGGGTGCTAGGATATAAGGGGAGCAGTGAGCACACGCAGTACCATTTGAATTATATTTATTCTTAGATTAAGCTACACTGTTAAAAAAATCTTGTAAAATTTACAGAAATTTCACTGGTTATATTGTTGCCAAACATTTTCTGTATAATTTACAGAAATTCTGTATATATTTTTACATAAAATATCTGTTGAATTAACAGATTGTTGGAAGTTATTGGAAGCTCCAACAACTTGTCCCTGAATACGAATTCGCAATTTTCGATTTATAGCAGGGACCTACTTTGCTGCTAGGTGAACAGGGACCAAGGGGACTAGGAAGAGTGTCCAAACAACTTCCACTGGCCAGGGAATCGAACCCCTGACATCTTGCTTGCGAGGCAAGAGCTGTACCACGAACATAGGACGAACGTGAAGCACAAACAACCGCCAACCGCATATTCAGTAATTACATATAGAAGTAACAGCATTAACATGCAATTTTAAATGTTCTTTGCATCATGAAGTGTATATAGTATGATAAAATGTCAGTTTATATTGATAATTAAACGAATTGAAACAGAGAAAGAGAGTGTCTGAAATATTTTACAGAACAAAAAAAGTAATTCAAATTACTACGTTTTCCTGGTCGGAAATACAGAAGAAACATGTAAAAAATACTGAATTTTCTAACAGTGTACGTTAATTTGTTTTTACTTGAGTGCTGTCTGTGAGTCGAGGGGTGAGACCCATTGTCACGCGTGGTGGGTCTGACACCTGGTGAGACAGGTATCTTACTCTGAAGCAGGAGGCCTATTTCCACTGACCAGCTTCCCAGATCTGTGAAAGAGAGTGGGTCCTCAAGAAGGCCAGTGAAGCCGCTACACCCTGTACATCTTGGGGACATAGGGTCTCCTGGTGTGACTGTAATTATTACTGCAATATACTTGTATACCAATAATAGTTGTGTCATTTCTCAGATGACAAACTTGAAATGTGACCAAATAATCTTGGAGGTGTTGGGAACTGTGACCCAGTGTTAAAAAGGTTGGGAACACTGTAATGTAGAGGATAACAGGTGGTTGTAGTATTTCTCTTTCTGGTAGTGTTGAAGAGGATTTTATGTGGTTGTAGGACTTCCCTCTCTGGTGGTGTTGTAGAGGATAACCGGTGGTTGTAGTATTACACTCTCTATGTAGTTTAGTCAGTCACACACAATATGGCATGACTGTCTCACAACAAAGGTAGCGTTCCAGCCAATACTAACTCCCCCGGGCCTTCCCCTGCTGAGGTCTGGTACAGTACTTCCTACTGTTAACACTTGTTTCAATTATTTTTAGTTAAATTTTCACTGTATATCAATTGTGGAGAGTTGATCAACAATCCTTGTACTAGTGTGTGTGTGTGTGTATGTGTGTGTGTGTGTTCGCTGTACAAGGAGTTATTGTCGGGTTTCAGGTATTCATATGACAGTCAGTCATTACCAACACTTACGCTTCCCCCTCCCCAACCTCTCTCTGTCTCTACCTCATGACTACTGACCCCACGTGTCACTCACTCACTCACACACCCATCGGTCAAATGTAATAGCTTTTGATGTTGATATAAAATACGTCCATCAACCCGAGGCAAATTAATACACGCATTGGTTTATTCATTTACAGTATAGTCGTGTGGCCATAATATATTAGGTGTGGCCATAATATGGTATGTGTGGCCATGATATATATATATATATATATATATATATATATATATATATATATATATATATATATATATATATATATATATATATATATATATATATATATATATATATCATGTAAATCCACAATGAAAACGTGGATAAGATAAATCTTGATAAAATCACACTTGAAAATGGAAACAACGGAGCACCTTAGCTTTCGTCTTTATTCAAGACATCTTCAGAGGCAACTGAATTGCAAGGACTGAGAGAAGCTTATGTACACAGGGATACCATACAAAATAATGAGGTCGGGTCAAAAACATGAGATTCACTAATCCACACACCACCACCACCGCAAACATATAAGGAGCTTTTTAGAGAGGACGACGTAGCTAGTTATATTAAGCCAGGTAAAAATACATGAGACCCACTATAATGATAAGATGAATTCATTACTAAGTGATGAAAGCACTTATTGTGAGCATAGAAAAGATCCCCAGGAAAATATTAAAATGTTATCTAACTCTAAAATGAAGGAGTCGTTGAAAAATAACCCTGATCTCATCAAACAGTTCTCTCAGGTTAATCCCATTTTACCTTATAAGTATTGATTGATCAAAACACATAAGCTTAACAATCCATTACGTCCTTTCGAGAGTTCTGTGGGTTCTGTTACGTATAAATTATTCAAGTGGTTGGTAAAGATGCTATCCCCTCTTACAGGCCAAATATCTATTTCACATATACACAACAGCAGTGATTTTATTGATAAACTCAAGGAACACAATGAACCATGTGAATTAATAAGTTTTGATGTAAATTCACTTTTCACTAAAGTACCAGTGGATGACCTTCTTTCATTCCTTAAAGATTAGTTACATTTGTTAGATTTAACTATTGAACATCATACAAATCTCAAATTGATAGAGTTATGTGTTACTGACAATGCTTTTAGAGCAAATGGAAAGTTTTTCAAACAAGTATTTCGCATGAGCATGGGTAAATGTCTTTCTGCTCAATTAGCCTGTATTTATATGGAGTTTTTTGAGGCTAGGATACTACCCAATAAAGGTGATTTTATTCCTTAGTGGTATAGATATGTAGATGATGTTCGTTGTCTTTGGCCTAAAAACAGTAACCCCCTGGAATTTTTAGAAAACTTAATGATCTTGTCCCTAGTATTACCTTCAAAATTGAAAGAGAAATAAATGGATCCCTTCCATTTCTTGATATGCTTGTCATGAGAAATGATCACAACTAAAAATTTAAGGTGTACAGAAAGCCTACACAGGTAGATAGTTTCATAAATTTTTCAGCGAGTCACAATGAATCTACTAAAATGTCATTTTTTTCAGCTATGTTTTTTTCGATGTTTACGTATTTGTGACCCTTTTTTTTCTACTCAAACTTGGCAAGTTCCTACATTTAACAATATTTTGACTCTACCTTATCACAATGAATTTGTCTCGTTAGTCCAATCCCTTGAAGTATTAAACTTTAATGTTGTTTTGAAGTATGACTCAACTATAACTAATAAGTTAATTAAGAATAGCCCAACCTTGAATGTAAATGGAAGTGTTTGCTGCATCTTAATTTGCACTCCCTCGAGAGACTTAGATTGAGGGGCGATATGATAGAGGTGTGTAAATGGAAGTCAGGGCTAAACAAAGGAGACATTACAAAGGTACTCAAACTATCTAAATTAGACAAATTTAGATTTAGGCGCGAAATAGGTAAACAATGGTTCGGAAATAGAGTAGTGGACGAGTGGAACAAGTTACCAAATATCATCATTAACTCGAATACACTGGATAGCTTCAAACATAGGTTGGATGGATATATGAGCAATAGGGGTTGGGTGTAAATGGGACTGCCCGATATGGGCCGATAGGCCCGCTGCAGTTTCCTCCATTCTTATGTTCTTATGTTTTATATTCCATGTAGCATTTGTAATGGAAATTATGTAGGTTAGACTGGGAAAGCATTGAAACTCAGAATTAAACAGCACAAGTACAATATTAGAAAAGCATCTGAAAGCAGTGCATTTTTCGTTCATATAAGGAGCAATAATCATCCCATAGATTAAGAAAACAGTTGAGAAGTGTATAAAATTATAAATCATCATGTGTTCACAGAAACACTTCTGGTTGAATCAAGTTTGATTAGAGAAATTAATTCTGTAAACCTTAGTGATGATCAGTACAAAACTGATAATATGTTACACAAATGTATTTGTCAGTGGTCCAAGGGTAAAAATACTTTTAACGCAGTTGACGTTGATGTAGGATAGATGATTAGTGGGTCTCATATTTTCACTTAACACGACTAGTTTCGTCGCCCTTTCCTATAAGCTCCTCTTATGTTTGCCGTGTGTCAGTGTGCAGATTAGTGGATGTCATGTTTTTGACCTGACCCAATGTTTTGTAAAGGTCACCCTGTGTACATAAGCCTCTCTCAGTCCTTGTAATTCAGTTGCCTCTGATGATGTCTTGAATAAAGACGAAAGCTAAGGTGTTCCTTTGTTTCCTATTTTCCTGTGTGATTTTATCAAGATTTATCTTTTCCACGTTTCCATTGTGGATCTACATGAAATATATATATATATATATATATATATATATATATATATATATATATATATATATATATATATATATATATATATATATATATATATACAGTATATATATTATATATATCTTGGATAACTACAAGGAAAACAAGAAAAGTTGTATATCAGCATATAGATTACGCACACAACAGTATGTATATATGTATATATATATATATATATATATATATATATATATACATACACATATAAATATATGTATATATATGTGTCTCATCAGGTGCAAGCGTGATCTAGGTATATGCTGATAGCCACAAGGAAAGAAGAAAAACACGAAGTTCCTCAAGCAGCTGTGTAAATTCACATCTCAGGGGTGTGAGTACAGACTAGCATATACATGTATATATATATATATATATATATATATATATATATATATATATATATATATATATATATATGTATATATATATATATGTATATATATATATTTATATGTATATATATATATATATATATATATATATATATATATATATATATATATATATATATATATATATAACAAGGCAGTATACTCTGTGTGTGTGTTTGTGTATGTGTGTTCCAAGACGAGAATCTTCGGAAACTACTTTAATGATCTGTAGATGATGGATGGTGTTATATGTAGTGATGATGGATGTTGTTATATGTAGTGATGATGGATGGTGTTTATATGTAGTGATGATGGGTGGTGTTATATGTAGTGATGATGGATGGTGTTATATGTAGTGATGATGGATGGTGTTATATGTAGTGATGATGGGTGGTGTTATATGTAGTGGTGATGGATGATGTTATATGTAGTGATTATGAATGTTGTTATATGTAGTGATGATGGATGGTGTTATATGTAGTGATGATGGATGGTGTTATATGTAGTGATGATGGGTGGTGTTATATGTAGTGGTGATGGATGATGTTATATGTAGTGATGATGGGTGGTGTTATATGTAGTGATGATGGATGATGTTATATGTAGAGATGATGGGTGGTGTTATAAGTAGTGATGATGGATGGTGTTATATGTAGTGATGATTGTGGTGTTATATGTAGTGATGATGGATGGTGTTATATGTAGTGATGATGAATTTGTGTTATATGTAGTGATGATGGATAATGTTGAATGTAGTGATGATGGATGGTGTTATATGTAGTGATGATGGATGGTGTTATTTGTAGTGATGATGGATGATGTTATATTTAGAGATATTTAGACATTAAAATAATAACAGTTTAATGCTAAAAAAATATACTTTGCTGTACCGTTGTAGTGAAAAACATGGTGGAACTTACATACACCGTTAATGAACTATTGATGGAAGAAGAAGTTTTGGGGACTGAACAGTGAGATAATGTGGAGCCTCCCGGAGGGTGACGTCCTACTGTTGCCTAGCTGATGAGCTAGTGTATATATATATATATATATATATATATATATATATATATATATATATATATATATATATATATATATATACATATATATATATATATATATATATATATATATATATATATATATATACATATATATATATATTTTTTTTTTTTTTTTTTTTTTTTTTTTAGGGGAATAGCCCAACCGGGCACAGGTCATCGACCTACAACGGGCCGAGAGGACGAAAAAATAAGAGTAAAAAGAAATTATAAATATAAATGAAAAATATTATAATAATCTACTCCACCAAGATGCCGGAAAACCAGTTTTTTTAAAGTGAGACAGATCGTATAAGTATGGAAACACAGAAGAAGTGAGAGCATTCCACAGTTTAGCTGTGTGAGGAAAGAAAGATGTACTATTACGGTGTGTCATAGGAGGGAAGATCAGCTACTGTATTAATGAAGATTTTACAAATCTATATTTTTAGATATGCATGAAACAGGCTAGCAGTATCAAGGGGGTGCAGCAAGTATCTATGCCATTATTTAGATATTACAGAACAGACTGTATTATCAGAATTTGTAGTATCTATGTATTATTTGAATATTACATGAGAGCAGACTGTATCCAAGGGTACAGCAAGTATCTATGTAAGCTATTTAGGTATACATAGAACAGACACTTCATTATCCAAGAGAAGGCTGGCAAGTATCTGTAACTATTATTTAGATATTACCTTAACAGAAACTGTGATAATAAAAGAGGTACATAGTATCTATGTATTATTTAGATATTGCATGAAACAGACTGTATTATCAAAGGTGCTTAAAACATGTCAACACAACCTGGAGTTAACCATTACTTGATAGGAATTGTGTCACTGGGAGAAGATCGAAAGCTAAAAACTAATGACCCATCACTTTTTGGTAGATTTAGTGTATATAAACAGAAAATTTCAGTTTAATATTTTTGCAACCTTTGCTGAGTGAATTTAGCGTGAAATTATCGAAAATCTAACAATACAGCTGCATTAGTGCATTACAATTAAATAGTAGTTTTTCTGGTTATTTTAATATTTTTCTGTTCAGATTCTGTGATGCATTTATAGTTGATGTTATTGCGTGTGCTTGTGTCGGACGAGGGCGATATCGAGCGATCTCAGTCACTATCTTGGGTTTGGGGAAGGCTCCTGGAGTCGGAGTTGCCTACAATTGAGGATTCTTTGGGATGGTGTTTGATAAACGTAGTTGAAGACCAAGAACACAACAAAGACTTATGAGTGATGTGACCATGGTGTTTGGCTCGTAGCTGCTGCTCGGTTGGGCTCTGTATGTGAGTCAGAAGAAGATTAGTGAGACTGCTAGCCAGTTGGGAGGGAGGAGGATGTGTTTTGGGAGGAAAGCTTGAGTTAAGGGCAGCATGGCTTAACTAGTTGTTATTTGTATAATTATTTGCAAGTGTTAGTGTTGTGTGTCTGTGGTTTGGATGCTATCGTGACTGTAAATCCGGTACATCTCCTGTATTTTGCAAGCGTGAACTAGAGATTCCTGTGATCGAACTGGCGTTGTCAAGCTGAAGAAGACGTGCTGGCAGTACTCAGAGCTCTCATGATTTCTATCCAAGATATTCGGAGTCAAGAGATGAGGCTGCCACAAGAGAGACAGAAGAGGAGAAAGAGTTGCCGAGGAAAGAAAGAGACTTGAGAAGGCGGTGAGTAAAAAAGGCCGATGATTGGAGTCAAAGCGGTTAGGTTAATGACTACATGGCTGGTCGAGTGCTGTCCAGGAGATGGTGACACTGTCCTAACCCAGAAAATAAATGATCTGAAACCTTCAAGCATAAGATTCCGAAATAGGAAGAATATCCAGGCAACAGCCCAGCATTCCCTTAGTCCTCAGTAGAATGGCAACAGCTGCCTGGATTGACGGTGGTTTGATAACACCTATTGAAGTGTTCACCTGGTGATAGATCCTTAACAAGTAAGGCTCAGGAGAAACTCATTAACCTAGAGGGTTTGATAAGGGATGAAAAATGGGAATCAATTGTTTGTTCTTTGATGGGAGAGGGATGACGCAAAGTGTTCAGCAAGTTGGAGATTCTGACAAGTTGTTCCCTGCTGCATGGTGAGAGGAACCTCTCCTGCTGTTGATGAACCAGGAGGAAGTATTCGTGGCATTTCACTCAGAGAAAAGATGACATCAGGAAAACAACTGAGAAAGTGGCGAATGCATTGTGAACTGGCTCAGAGGAGGCGTCAAGTGTAGACCCTACCCAGCAGGCCATTGGAGAGACGCTTCCAACACGAACACAGGGGTGGCAGGGGTCGCCAGTGGATGAGCGGAAGGTGGGGAGGCTTGGTCTGGATTGTTTGTGACCTCCACCAGCAGAGTTACCACTCAGACATCCTGATCCAGGGCTGGATGGCAGACTCTCAGAAACAACAGATAGTCTGGTCCTCTTGCTTGAATGCAGACTCTGCCACTGATTAAGAAATATATCCGAGCTTTAAGAAAATCTGATTGGCCCTCTACTCGTTGAGCTTGCACATGTCGTGTTGATATGATTACTGACCAGTACTATGGTTACATGATTGTAGTGCCATCAAAACTGGGTCTTGCCTGATAAGACACTTACCTACAGATAGGTCAATCTCCCATTCTGTTTAAGGTGTAGAGAAGCTGTCCCCTTAACTGACAACCACTGATTTAACCCAGGCT